>NC_030816.1:74090875-74260982 GCF_001704415.2 Capra hircus | reverse complement strand
CCTTTACTCAGGTCTGGATCCTCCCGAGGGGGGCCTAAAGGACCAGAGAGCAGGTCCCCAGAGGAGGGCTTTGCTTCCTGACAGCCTTGAGGGGCTGCAGGCAAACCTCCTTCCTTCGCTCCCCTCCAGCCTCTGAGCCAGCAGCACACACAGATCTCAGGACCAGAGTCCCTGCCCCCATCTCTTCCTGGTGCCCCCAGCTGGGCGTCTCTATCCCAGCTCAGGCCCACCATACCCAGGCACCTCTGCTCAAGGCAGGGCCACTCAGTGATGGGGCTCTGGGTCACCAGAAGGCTGGTGAGGTGCAAATCACAGGCTGAACCACAACTGCTGCTGCTCCAGGAGCACAGGCCTGGCCTCACCCCTTCCCCAGTCTCTCCTGTGGGGCTTCTGCCTTGCCTGCTTGACCCAAGCCACTTCCTGTGAGAACAGGCCTTTGGATTTGGGTCTGTAAAGGCCTTCCCACCCCTTCCTCCTGGGATGAGAGCCCGGCCCCTCTCATCTTGGCCCCTGGGTGGGTCCCCTTCCTGCTGACACATCACGTGGAGCCCCCATGCTGCTCTCAGCCCCCGTGAGTCCTGCCCTCCCCCTGACTGCCTGCTATTCTCACACCACCTACCCTGGGCCCTGCCAGCCAGCAGTCTGTGCAACTTCAACAGGCCCCCAGTCTTCCTGCACCCAGCCACCCCCCCCCGCCCCCACTTCCCATTGTCATCTGACAGTAAGGAGCTATCAGAACTGAGGCCTGAGCTTGTCTGAGTTCTTGCTGTCAGGTTATATGAGGTTGTACTCACCTGGCTCATTTCTAGGATGAGGAGGTTCAGTGAAGGGCAGGGGTTGCATGGGATTCCCAAATCCAGGAGGAAGGTGTGAGAAGGCGTTTTCAGACCCTACTCCAAAGGCCTCTTCTCATATGAAGTGGCGGGGCAAGCAGGCAAGCAGGAGCCCCACAGTAGAGACTGTGGGAGGGGATAGGCTAGGCCTGTGCTCCTGGAGCAGCAACAGTTGTGACTCAGCCTGTGGACTCCCCTCCTTGTCCCCACACTAGGCCCTGTGCCCCTGCCTTCCCTCTGAATTCTGCCCTCAGTACCTCTTCTTGTAAAGGATCCAGGCTACGATGCCATTATGACAAAAATGGCAAGAACCCCAAGGGCGATCCAGGTGATGGGACTGATGGCCGGGGCCGTGGGCTGCTCTGTAGGCGGGACTGTGGGCTGCACTGTAGGCGGGACCGTGGTCGGTGATGCTGCAAGGAGAACAAGAGTGAAGCCCTTGTCCAGACCCCAAGCTCGGCAGATGCCTCCTCGCTCTCCTGACTCAGTACCCCTATTATGCAGAATTTACACCCATCACATGGAAGCCCCTGAGATAGATCCTCAGACGAGACAGGGGGAAGGGAGGAGCCCACTCCTCACAGGGCTCTGACAGCTAATGGGGGAGCAAGGTTTCCAACACAGGCACTCAATCCCGCTATGACATCAGAGATGGTGACATGAGGATACAGTCCTCAGGAGCTACAGCCGAGGTGGTATTGACAGATTTCCAGAAGAAGGATTGGTGACATTTGAAAGAAGATTCTGGAAAGAGGGTACAGTGAGAAATAAACCCCAGAAATCAAAAAGATGTCTACAGGTTTGGAATTAGCAAAAATCCATGTTGAGTTGACCAAAGGCCTGTGCTGTGAGGAGAGACGTCAGGAGGTGGGGGAGGAAGGATATGACAGAGTATCCGCAGGTCATTGCTCTCCCAGGAACAACTCACCTCCCGATGGATCCCTTCCTCAAACACACACACACACACACACACACACACACACGGGAGTGGGTCCATGTCACCATGAGAGGAGGATCACTTTCTCCTCCCTTCTCACTTACCGTGGTCTTCAACATTTCCTCCCAGCGCACCATGAAAGCCTGAAGCCAAGCCCGACAGTCTCCCATGGAGACCTTCTTCAGGAAGTCGGTCACTGCCCTGTCACTCTCCCACTTCTCCTTCATCCATCTGCCTCCAGGGTGATCCACTCTCCAGTGGCCATTCTCCAAATCAAAGTGGAGGCTCATTTGTCCATTCAAGCCAAACTGCCAGGATCCACTGATGTGTCTGTCATCCTCACAGCGACATGCCATCCTGGCCTGCAGGGTGAGGGGGTCTGCTCCCACCATGGGAAAGAAAGAGCTCAGCCTCTGGGCTTGACAAATTCTTTGCCCCACCTGGGTCCACTTCCCGTGGCCCAGCTAATGTGGCCCTGTGCTCTCCCCAAAGGCCACTCCTTCCACTGGTGCTGGGAGCCAGCATGGGGTATCCCACCCGTGGCAAAGGTCATGAGGAAAGGGGCCTGACAAAACGCAAAGGCGAGATCAGGCCTCGAGGAAAACCCCCTGGGCTTTCTCCAAACATCTGCCCCCCAAACCACAGTCTGCCTGCCTTACTGCATTATGCTCTCACCAACTCTTCTGACATTAACAGGGGGCTGTCCCCCCACCACCTTTCTCTGGAAAGAGTTAACTTAGAGCTCCAGCTAACAGTCTCCTGCATATAAAAGGAGTGTTTTGGCTCAAACCCCTCTGATGGCTCTCTAACTTGCCTTACCCAGACTTTTACAACTACACATGTGATTGTTTATACCCTCCCAACTGTGAGAGGCACCATAGAGCCTTTCAAAGAGTTAAAAAGTGATTAGAGTAGCGCTGGTATATGATTTCACTGTTGAGCCAATACTTGTTGCTAAGTTCCCATATCTCTTACCCACTGTGCATCTGGGAGTATATTTTGTTAACATAGTTAAAATGTAAAAAAAATAAAATAAAAAAAAAATGTAGCCTTGAAACTAACCACATCAGACTTTTGAGCTAATTGGTTTTTTCTTTGTTGTAACTTACTGCACCTTTGCTCCATGAAAAATGTAACTTTGTTTGATACTTTCTGAGGCTGACATAGATTAGACATATAAAGAAAAAAACACTTCAAGGGAAAATAACTTTTCTGGTTGAACAGCCTTTATCAAAAGAGGGTCTTAAAATGTTTCACAGGTCTCCAAGGCCAAAAGATATTGTACACAACATCATTTGTGAAAAAGATATAAAAGTCCTTTTTAAAAATAAAGCTATGTGGTCTTGCTCACCAAAACAGCTTGGTCTCCCCGTGTCAATCATTCTCTCTCTCCCTCTCACTCTCTTTTTTTCAGGCTGATCCCTTAGAACATAGAGGCTCCCTGCGTTCACTTATTTGCCCAGGTTTCTAGACCTAAATGGAAAGACGTTCTGCGTCTTCACTCCCTCGGGAGACCAGGAGGACACCTGTGGCCTCCGTGAACAGGGCAAACTTCTTATATTGAAGTTTTATTGGCTTTCTATGTAAACAAGAAATATCAGCCTCTTTCTCTCTATTTTCTTATCTACAACATTCTTTTCTTATCTCTCTTTAAATCAATCGCCGACTCAGTCCCTGCTTCAAATTATCCTAAATCCACCAGGACTAGACCCTGACAAGTGGCGCCCGGAACAGGCTATAGGGAAGGACCAATATCCAATTATATTTTTTACTTATAAACAGTGAATGTAGCTGAGCCCCTAATCTGGCCCTCCTGTACTTGGACTTTCTAACTCACCTCTGGCCATGCGTTTCTCCAGTGTAAAGTCATGCAGTTGGTCCTTGATCCAGTCCCTGATGTCTCTGAGTGTTTCGACCTGTATTTCCCAGGCCTTTATGGTTTTCACTTCTTCTCCTAGTAGACTTGTGAATATGATCTTAGCATGTCCACAATCATAGGAGAGAAAAACCTCTCCATCCACCTGCCCTTGAACCTCACACCACAGCTGTCTACGTCCGGGCTGAAGGTCGACGGTGAAGTTATAGGAAAGAGAGTGAGCATCTGTGAAGGCAAAGTGCAATAAGGGTGAGGTTGGGAGAAGAAGACCCATAGGCCTCCTCCCCCAGTTCTGTGAGAGCAGAGTTGGGCAGCAGGGCTGGGCTGACAGAGCAGGACGGCTCTGCCTGCCGCCCCCAACCCCTCACCAGGTACAACTGAGGAAGACGAAGAAGCCTCAGTCAGGCAAGAAACACCACAACCCTGCATGTGCCCCATTTCCACTCTGCTCACAAGCTCCCCACGTGGCACTAACAGACACATACGTTTCCCAGGGATGGGCCAGGCTGGTTCAGAAGGAAAGGCCTAAATCCAGAGGACTGTCAGCTTCTCTCTGAGTGTTCTGTGGAAGATTCAGAGGGTGAGGGGGCTGTTCTTGAGGAAGCGGATCACAGCCAGTGGGGCTGGGGATGGGGAGGATGAGCACAGAACCCAAAATGGGGAAGGGAGGGTTTATAATTATGGGTCACTGGGCTTAGCAAGGCCGGGGAGACATGGCGATCTTCAACTAGAATGGGTCTTGGAAGCCTGGAGAAAGGCCTGGCCTACACAGCATGAAAGAGAAAGTCCAGAACTTCCGAGGGCAGGTGGTAGAGGAGGGAATCCAAGGCTCAGAGAAGTGAACCTGCCAGGGAAGACACTGTATGAAAGGGCAGGAAAGTGTGCAGCCCACCAGCTCCATGGAAAGCCTGATGGACTCCAGGGAGCCCAAGAGGAAAGCGTGGATGAGAAGCATCTCCAACAGCTCAAGGATGACTTTTGCAGAAAGTCAGGGATGGTGGGAAGAGACTATGTTCCTGTGGGCTTCTATCAGGAACAGGGATGGAGTTTGTGGAAAAATCAGATTCCAGGTGGGGGTGCTCTAGGGCAGCAGAAAAGTAGGTGCAGGGATCAAAGTGATTAGGGAGTCTCAATGCCAGTCAGGGCCTGACAGCAGAGAACATGATGCTGGCTCATAGCACAGGGTGATCCTAAAGGAAAACCTATGGGCCGGAACCTAGATACAAACTCACTGGACCACTGAAAGAAATAAAGAGAGACAGAACACAAGGCTGATTGATAAGGAAGTCAAAGGCAGCCATCCCTACCAAACATCTGATCCAGGCCCATTTTCCAGATCTGAGCCACTTCTCAGAGCTCAGCCACCAAAGTTAGAAGCCACATTCTAAAGAGGAGGGCCCTTTCATCACCACATCGAATGCAAAAGTCCTTCCATTCTTTCCCAAAGAGCCACATGGTTATTTACTGGGGTAAGTGAACCTGCAGAAGCAGAAACTACTCTCACATTCACACTGCACTAGTGTGTTTCTAATATCTGGCACAGGAACTGTAGCATCATCATGGTCCCCCAAGTGTTGAAGCGATGCTCAGAGTACCAGGCCATTCATGGACAGCAGTCCCAGGTTCTGGTGCAGTGGTTATCACTGGGTCACAGACAACACAGCAGTCATTTCGCATGCCCTGGACTTGTGACAGGCATGGAGACCTGAGTAGCTAGTAAATTATCGTGGGGTGAAGGCTACCATATTAAGTGAATTCCAGATTCAAACTTCAGACTCTACCTCCCCATCCTCCAATAGTCCGTGTACACAATATCCTCTCGAGGGCTGCAGGGGTGTGGTCCCTATCCTATCTCCATTTAACTGCCACTGTGGCCTTAGGTTTCCTGTAATGGTACAGAGCAAAATATCTGAGGCTTTGCAGACCCTAGGTCTCTGGTGCAACCTGCTGTCCCAGCACAAAAGCAGTCACAATTGGTGAATGATGAGCATGGCTGGAGCTGCTCCTTGGGCAGATGACCCAGCAGAACCGGTGATGTCAGAGGTGTCTGTGGTCAGACAGGTGCTACATGCCATTTTCTACTTGAAGGCTCAGAACACAGACCCCGAGTGTCCTGAAGCCTAGGCCATGTCCACTTGCAATGGAGAAAGTCACACCATTTAAACGTGCCTCCTAGTGTGGGCCTGGGGCCTGGCAGAGATGAGGCCTCTGGTCATGGACTGGGGTTGCCCATCGTGATGTGGGCTCATCAACCCCATGTCATTAGTTCAGCTAGGCCAGCCGTCATAGGATAGAAGTGGTTATGTGTTTTGGCATAAGCAGGGCCACAAGGAACAAACAAGACCCACCAGCAGCGTGGCCTAGATGTGACGCTAGAATTGTTATATGGCCACTATCCTCTGCTCACACCTCTGGATTTCTGTATGGCACTTTGGACCAAGGTAGCTACTCTGTAATAAAGGAGCGGGGGCATTAGCCCATAACTTCCAGATGGTTTTTATTTTCCTAAGAAAAAGTACTTCATGCTTGAAGACAAATAATTCCCAAAACTAGTGAAAGAAAGCAAAACTTTAAAGGTGAATCAACTGCATTACCTTGTAGAAGTTAAGAAAATAAAAAGCAGTTGGTAGTAAGATTGTTAGTTCAAATATGTGTGTTTAAACAATTTTAAAACTATTTTGTAAGACTATACCCATACCTCAGAGGCAACTATGTGTAAAAAATTTACACAAACATTTTCAGTTCAAGCTAATAAAAGTGATATTGAGAAAGTATTCCACATCATTAAGTCTGTCTTCGAAAAGTTGAGATGCTAAAGCATTCCTAAGGCATGGTGTTCTGGAAGACAAATGTGCTTCTATGGTGCTGGGTGATGTACGTGACTGGCTGGCTCCAAGTGGGCCTCGACAGGCACCTTCCTCCTGACACTGGGGGACTGTGAGAGGAGAGTCAAACACAGGCTCCCAGGGCTTCATGGAGCTCTGTGAGACACTGGGCCAGCTTCTGGAACTCCACTTCTCCTCTGGATCGAAGGCCCAGCACAAGCCATCACATAAATAGTTCATCAGGACAGTTGATAGTCTGGGCTATTTGGTAACCCTCTTTCAGGTACGCAGCCACATCAAACGGGTAGATGTCCACTTAGGACATTTGGTCAGAGTCATAGACACATGGGCTCTTTTAGTAGCAGCATGCTGACTTCTTAGTTGTGGCATGCAGGATTCAGTTCTCCCACCAGGGATCAGACCCAGGCCCCTGCATTGGAAGTGTGGAGTCTTAGCCACTGGATCATCCAGGGAAGGCTGGAGAACTCATTATTAACCAGACTTTCAAAAGCCATCCATTGATCCCATGTGTTTGCTGTTCCCTAGACAGTGAGAGTCCATGGGGAACAAGACTTGGAGAGGGATTGGCTTTGCTCTTAACTTGAAGTTGTCATCAATGATGGAGCTCCTGGCTGCCAGGTCTTTGTGGATGACATCCTTCTGACCAGGTAGCTCATTCCACAGGCAATCTGAGCAGCCATGTGAACTAGGTTTTGTTGAGAAGTTTCCTGCAGACTATTGGCCTCTACAACTTTGCACTGTCATAAAAACAATTTAAGATACCCCCAGTTCATGTAAGGCAATCACCATGGGCTTTCCCCCTTTTTCTGTTCACACATGGGTAATAGGAAGATTTCTGTGATGAAGATCTCGTAGCTCACAACTTTCAGGGAGCATCGTAGTCACCTGAATTTCAGAAGCTCGATCTCTAATTGTTTTTACAAATGCTTGTTGCTCTTTATCTGGATCTTTTTCATCTACATAAACCTCCATGGAAAGTACATCAAAAGGTACCTTCTTAGAGTACTTCTTTTGAGTTCCTCTCCCTGGATAGATATTTTGATATCTTTCACCTTAGCTCTGGCCTCCAAAAGAGCGACACTTCTCAAGTCCTCCTCCTCTACCCACAAGGTCGGATAACTGGACATGGGACTTGTACTGTTGGGTGTGTTGCCTCTCACATACTGACACATCTGGGAACTGACTGGGACTGAGACAGCCCTTGGGAACTACTGCTGGCGCTGATACTACCTTCCAGTTCAATCCTTTTCATACGATGAAGATGCAAAACAGCTAATACTAGTACTGCAAGAGATATAACTGGACAGCAAATCCCTAGGCTGATATAAAACACACGTGCAGACACGGCTGGAGCTGCAAGTACAGGATCACAAATGGGTTCCTCTGCTCGTCGTTTTGTCCAAGGCTGAAGTTTTCCTTCCTCAATTTCTGGATGGCAACTTTTCCTTCGTTTCAACTCTAAGATGTGAAGCTTTTTGAAGTTACTGTCAAGTTGAGCTGCATTTAGTATCATAACTTCAGAATCTACTTTTCCAGGGACAGGACAGCTCGAGCCCAAACAGTGATACAGTGCGTGGGAGTTCTGGGGGCGGGGGCGGGGGGGGGCCCGGTCTGCAGGCAGCATAGCGAACCCTAGCTGTACGAGTGGCAACCTGCAGATCCCCATCCCAGGGAGACAGCCCTGTACATCCATCCTGCTGTGAGTGCCCGCCTCCACCGCCAAGGAGAAACCAGGCCACCTGCTGCAGCCCACCCAGCCCAAGCCATTGATAGATGAATAGCTCCTACACTGGCCACCCTGCTGGTGTTAGCTGATCCGTGATGAAGAGCACTGGTCCTTCAAGGGCCCAGAGCAAGTAGGAAAGGGGCCTATTTCCCTCAGCAGTAGTAAGAAGGAGCCAGACAGCATTAGGAAGGGACCTGCTGGTCTTCAAGGGCTGAGAGAAGTAGGGAATGGGCCTACTTCCCTCAGCAGTAGTAAGAAGGAACCAGAAAGCATTAGGAAGGGACCTGTTGGTCTTCAAGGATCAAGAGCAGTAGGGAAAGGGCCTATTACCTCAGCAGTAGTAAGAAGGAGCCAGAGAGCAGTAGGGAAGGGAGGTACATCTCTTCTGCAATAGAAAAAGGGACCAGAGAATCATAAGGAAGGACCTGCTCATCCTTTGTTTGCTGAGAGCAGTATGGAAGGGAGGTACATCTCTTCAGCAGTAGTAAGAAGTGGGTAGAGAGTGCTAGGGAAGGGCAGTGCTTGGTCCTTCAGGCGCTGAGAGCTGTAGGGAAGGGACCTACTTCCCTTCAGAAGTAGTAAGAAGGGACCAGAGAGCTGTAGGGAAGGGACCTGCTGGTCTTCAAGGGCCGAGAGGAGAAAGGAAGGGGCCTACTTCCCTCAGCAGTAGTAACAAGGGACGAGAGAGCAGTTCATAAGGGACCTGCTGATTCTACAAGGGCTGAGAACAGTAGAGAAGTGGCCTACTTCCCTTCAGCAGTAGTGAAAGGGTACAGAGAGCTGTAGGGAAGGGACCTGCTGCTCTTCAAGGGCCGAGAGGATTAGGGAAGGGGCCTACTTCCCTCAGCAGTAGTAAGAAGGAGCCAGAGAGAAGTAGCGAAGGGAGGTACATCTCTTCAGCAGTAGTTGAAGGGGCCAGAGAGACCTGTCGGTCTTTCCTTGCCGAGAACAGTATGGAAGGGGGCTACTTCCCTCAGCAGTAGTAAGAAAGGACGAGAGAACAGTAGGGAAATTATCTACTTCCCTTCAGCAGTAGTAAGGAGGGACCAGAGAGCAGTAGGGAAGGGAGGTACATCTCTTCGGCAATAGTAAGAAGGGACCAGAGAGTCATAAGGAAGACAGTATGGAAGGGAGGTACATCTCTTCAGCCGTAGTAAGAAGGGGCCAGAGAGCAGTAGGGAAGGGACTGTCTGGACCTTCAAGCTTCGAGACTGTAGCAAAGGGGCCTACGTCCCTTGAGCAGTAGTAAGAAGGGACTAGGGAGCATTAGTAAGTGACTTGCTGGTCTTCAAAGGCCGAGAGGAGTAGGGAAGGGGCGTACTTCCCTCAGCAGTATTAAGAAGGAACCAGAGAGCCGTAGGGAAGGGACCTGCTGGTCTTGAAGGGCCGAGAGCAGCAGGGAAGGGGCCTACTTCCCTCAGCAGTAGTAAGAAGGAACCAGAAAGCATTAGAGAAGGGACCTGCGGGTCTTGAAGGGCCAAGTGCAGAAGGGAAGGGGCCTACTTCCCTCAGCAGTAGCAAGGAGCCAGAGAGCAGTATGGAAGGGAGGTACATCTCTTCAGCCGTAGTAAGCAGGGGCCAGAGAGCAGTAGGGAAGGGACTGCCTGGTACTTCAGACGCCGAGAGCTGTAGGGAAGGGACTTACTTCCCTTCAGCAGTAGTAACAGGGGACCAGACAGCAGTAGGGAAAGGACCTGCTGGTCTTCAAGGGCCCAGAGGAGCAGGGAAGGGGCCTACTTCCCTCAGCAGTATTAAGAAGGAACGAGAGAGCAGTAGGGAAGGGACCTGCTGATCCTTCAAGGGCCGAGAGGAGTAGGGAAGAGGCCTACTTCCTTTTGCAGTAGTAAAAAGTGACCAGAGAGCAATAGGGAAGGGACCTGCTGGTCCTTCAAGGGCTGAGAGCTGTGGGAAGGGACCTACTTCTCTCAGCAGTAGTAATAAGGAACCAGAGCATCTCAGGCAAGGGATCTCCTTCCCGTCAGCAGTTGTAAACAGGGACCAGAGAGCAGCAGGGTAGGACCCGCTGGTTCTTCAAGAGCCGAGAGCAGTAGGGAAGGGGCATACTTCCCTTTTGCAGTAGTAAGAAGGTCCAGACACAGGAGGGAAGGGACCTGCTGGTCCTTCAAGGGCTGTGAGCAGTAGGGAAGGACCTACTTCTCTTCAGCAGTAGTAAGAATGTACCAGAGAGCAGTAGAGAAGGGACCTGCTGGTCCTTCAAGGGCAGAGAGCAGTATGGAAGGGATCTACTTCAGTTCATCAGTAGTAGGAAGGGACCAGACAGGGCTCTGTGCACAGATCATCAATACAGTTTAGTCGCTCAGTCATGTCTGACTCTTTGTGACCCCATGAACCACAGCATGCCAGGCCTCCCTGTCCATCACCAACTCCCAGAGTTCACCCAAACCATGTCCAATGTGTTGGTGATGCCATCCAACCATCTCATCTGCTGTCGTCCACTTCTCCTGCCCTCAATCTTTCTCAGCATCAGGGTCTTCTCAAATGAGTCAGCTCTTCATATCAGGTGGCCAAAATATTGGAGTTTCAGCTTCAACATCAGTCCTTCAAATGAACACCCAGGACTGATGATCTTTAGGATGGACTTGTTGGATCTCCATGCAGTCCAAGAGACTCTCAAGAGTCTTCTCCAACACCACAGTTCAAAAGCATCAATTCTTCGGCATTCAGCCTTCTTCACAGTCTAACTCTCACGTCCATACATGACCACTGGAAAAACCATAGCCTTGACTAGATGGACCTTTGTTGACAAAGTAATGTCTCTGCTTTTTAATATGTTGTCGCAGTGGATCATAATTTTTCTTCCACGGAGTAAGCATCTTTTAATATCATGGCTGCAATCACCATCTGCAGTGAGTTTGGAGCCCCCCCCCACAAAAATTAAGTCAGCCACTGTTTCCCCTGTTTCCCCATCTATTTCTCATGAAGTGATCGGACCAGATGCCATGATCTTCGTTTTCTGAATGTTGAGCTTTAAGCCAACTTTTTCACTCTCTTCTTTCACTTTCATCAAGAGGCTTTTTAGTTCCTCTTCACTTTCTGCCATAAGGGTGGTGTCCTCTGCATATCTGAGGTGATTGATATTTCCCCCAACAATCTTGATTCTAGCTTGTGCTTCTTCCAGCCCAGTGTTTCTCATGATGTACTCTGCAGATAAGTTAAATAAGCAGGGTGACGATATACGGCCTTGACGGACTCCTTTTTCTATTTGGAACCTGCCGGGGGCCAGCGTGAGGAACTCCGCCCATGGCAAAGGTCATGAGGAAGGAGGCTTGGCATATGCAAAGGCGTGAAGCCTCAGGAAACCCCCTGTTCCCGAGCATCTAACCCCAAAACCAGAGTCTGTTTTATGCTCTCACTTACACCTCTGACTTCACGGGGGGCTCTCCCCCATAACCGTTTCTCTCGGAGAAGGAGTAGACATGCAGCTCCAAGGCAATAAAAATTCTTGGGCGTGACAAGAGTGTTTCAGCTTACGGACTCCTCTGAAGGTTATCTAGCCCACCTGTATAGGTTCGTCCGGCCACATGTGATTGTTTACAGCCTCCCAATCTGAGAGGCACGAGATGTTTTAGACTTACTAAAGGCAAATTCTTTTGGGGAGTTAAAAATTATTAGTATAATGGGTTGGTTAGGAATTATATTGGTGAAGGGTTTTTCATTTGTTGTGTCAATAATTGCTGCCAATTCCCTGCTCTGGGTGGGACAAGGATATCTCAGGTCAAACCTCTCTGCTGACAGACTAGCTTGTGTGACAGGATTATCCATACTCCTGCCACATGATTGTTTACTACCTCTTAACCATAAATAGCACAGAGAGTTTTGGAGTATTTTGAGAGTCCTAATTAGCATAGGGCTTTTTTTTCTTGTTGAGTCAATGATTGCCGCCAGGCCTCCATATCCTTAGGCACCTGGGAATGTATTAATCCATATATTTGGACTATAGAAAAGGAAATATGGTAGTTATTGATGTTAGCAATACTAGACTTTTTGAGTTAATGGATTTTCTCTTTTGTAACAGATCACTGTACTTTGTTATAAATCAGTGTCCTTGCTATGTAAAATGTAACTTTATCGTACCTTATGACTAAATAGATCTTAAGGGGAGCATTGGTGAAAGGATTTTCATTTGTTGGGCTGATGTTTGCTGCTAAATCTCCATGTTCCCTACCCTTATAATGAATATAACTAGCATATAGGAAGAAATAAGTATTAACCTTTAAGCATATAGGAGAAATAAGCATTAACCTTTAAGATTAATCATGTTAACCTTGGGTTAAATAAATTCCTTTCTTGATTGTAACTCACTACACCCTCATGCTACAGGAATGTAACTTTACTGGACGGTGGTGCCTGGTTTAAGAAAAAACACCCTTGGAAAAAAATAAGATTTTGGTTATCAGAAAGAAAGAATCATAAAATCCCTAAGAACTTTTTATGTGAAGCACCTGATTTTGATAGAGGTCAGGACTGCTGACTCCCGCGTGACTCTGTATTCATCCCTATGTGTAACAAAGGTATATAAGCAAACCCAAAAATGAAATCGGATCAGTTTCCGGAAAGACTGATTCCCCCATGTCGCTTCTTTCTTGCTCCAGTTTTTCTGGCTGAATTCCCATCTGGAGCATGGATGCTATTCCACATAATCCAAGTTGTTCAGCCTCCTTTTCTCCACTAATCTTCCTACTACACTATCCATTTTTAATCTCTCTATATCTGTGATTAAATATGTATTTTTCCAAAGACGCCGACTCCGTCCTCACCTTCGAATCACCCTGGATCCACTGCGGCTGGACCCCGGCAGGAACCAGTCTGTTGTTCCATGTCCAGTTCTAACTGTTGCTTCCTGACCTGCATACAGGTTTCTCAAAAGGCGGGTCAAGTGCTTTGGTATTCCCGTCTCTTTCAGAATTTTCCAGTTTGTTGTGATCCACACAGTCAAAGGCTTTGGCATAGTCAATAAAGCAGAAATAGATGTTTTTCTGGAACTCACTTGCTTTTTCAATGATGCAGCGGATGTTGGCAATTTGATCTCTGGTTCCTCTGCCTTTTCTAAAACCAGTTTGAACACCTGGAAGTTCATGGTTCATGTATTGCTGAAGCCTGGTGCGGGAAAGCCGCGGCTGCGACAGGGGACAGGAGCAAGGCGGCTGCGTCGGCGCATAAGGGCAGATCATGGGCTTGTGGTTTTTAGGACGGCTCTGGGTCCCTTCCCCCAGCTCCAGAACTCCCACTTCCTGGGGCCGGGCTGAGCCCTGGGGGGGCCTCAACACCATTTCCTGTAGCGTTCTGGCCCCCTCTTCTCCTAGCGTCACCTCCCAAACTCCCCGCATTACTGCTCCACCAAGGCACCCCTGTTCTGGCCCGGAGAGCCCGCAAGTAGCCTGGGGGAGCCACCGAGGAGTAAAGGACCCAGGGGAGGGAAAAGAGGAAAGGGCGGCGGCGCCACCCCGCAAGAAGTTTCGCGAACCCCCTCGCACCCAACTTCCTCACGCCGGCCGCCCTCCGGGCCCATCCCCCGCCCCCCGCGCGCAGGTTCATCCCGGAACTCACCGCCGGGAGTCCCGCTGAACCAGACAATGAGAAGCAAGTCCAGGAAGCCAAGACGGGTCTCCGGGCCACCCATCTCTCCCTTTACCACCTGGATCTCGATTTTGCAGGCGTGGAGGATGCCAGGTCAGAGGAGCCATCCTTTCTGGGGAGGCAGACACTGCGCTTCTGGCGCTGCCAGCGCTGCTCCACCCGCACGCCCCGGCCAGGGACAGGCCCCTGCGGTCATTAACCTGAGGCTTCCCCAGACTGCTAATTAGCAGCCAGGGTGTTGCCACTTCCTCCTCTTCCCACTTGTTGGAGGCGTTCCGTGAGCTTATAGCCAGAATATTCCTAGTTTGATCATTTTGATCTCCCTAATTAATAGAAATTGATCAGAGGTCAGGGAAGAATTTCTGGCAAGAAGGTCATGGAGGGGAGAGCTCAGGCCTTCCTGCTTCCCCATCTTGAGCTTGCCTTGATGACTGACCTTTTCATTGTATTGAGTTTCCTTAAGGTTTTTCATACCATCTTATAAAAACTTGAAGGAACTTTTCAGCCAACCCAGTTATTGTTTCCGGTGCCATTCAGGTGGCAAATAGTTCATAAACGTCGTCTGTGTCCTGACCGGTCCACTGATCTGCCCTTCTCTCATCTCTCTCCCTCTACTCGGGCTTCCTGAGTCCCAGCGACACAACAGTATTGAAATTAGGCCAGTTCATCACTCTGCAAGTTTGCTTCGGTCCCATTTGTTTATTTTTCCTTAAAAATTTCAATGCCGATGCATTTTGAAGAAGGATTCTGTGTAATTCTACAGGTTGTTTGCCCCTCCTTTTTTTTTCTGTATAATTGTACAACTTTGAAAATTACATAAGTTATAATGATCCAGTATTATTTGTCATTCAAACAAAACAAAACAAAACAAAACAACTTTCTCTTGCTCCCAGCAACCATCCAAGGGGAATGAAAGTTCCTGAAAGAAGGCCAATTCAAGATGGCTTCTACTCTGGTAGAAACAGAAAACAAAAAGATGAGAAAAAGCAATAAAGAAACAGATCCTCATCAAACTTACATACTTTTGCACAGCAAAGGAAACCATACACAAAACAAAAAAAGGCAAACTACATACTGGGAGAAAAGATTTGCAAATGATGCAGCTGATAAAGGGTTAATTTCCAAAATATACGAAAAGCTGTTACAACTCAATAATAAAAACAGGGAACCCAATCAAAGAATGGGCAGAAGATCTAAATAGACATTTCTCCAAAGAAGGCATACACATGGCCAATAGGCAAGTGAAAAGATGCTCGATATCAATATTTATTATTTTTAATTAATTAATTTTAAAAATTTATTTTATATTGATTTGAGTATATAGTTGATTAAAAATGTGTGTTAGTTTCAGGTGTACAGCAAAGTGATTCAATTAAGCATATACATGTATCTATTTTTTTTACAAATTCTTTTCCCATTTATGTTATTATAGAATATTGAGCAGAGTCCCCTATGCCACACAATAAGTACTTGTTGGTTATCTATTTTAAGTATAGTAGTGTGTATACGTCAATCCTAAACTCCCAGTTTATCTCTCTCCATCACCTTTCACCTCTGGATATATGCCTAGGAGTGGGATTGCTGTATCATATGGTAGCCTGAACCTGCCTGCAATGCAGGAGACCTGGGTTTAATCCCTGGGTCAAGTCATGACCCAGACAGTAGGAGCGATTTGGCTTTTTAACAAGTAGGATAGGCATGTTATAAGGAGAGTGAGTAGGGCACAAGAGACCCTGACACAGCAGCTTAGAGATGTTGGATTTTAATCCCTGCTGATGTATTTGGGAAATAGGATATTGAGGTTGATTGGGAAACTTTGTTGGATCTTTTAGACAAATATAAATGGGAGTATGGTGGGAGGCGATGGTAAACCCTATCCCAGACTATAAGGTTTACAGACGAGGAGGGTAGTGGGGGAGGTAAAGAAATAGTAGGTTCGAGAAGCAGTAGCCAGGCCAGGTCAGGAGAAAGATTTGGAACAGTGAGGAAAGGCTTGAATTTGGAGAGTAGATCCTTTCCAAGGATTGGAGTGGGGCGATTTGGGAGTACAAGGAAAGAATGGGAGAATGGGGTATTTTGAAGTGTGCAAGGCAAAGGCTTGGTAATCTGTGGTGTAGGCGCTAAACCGTCAACCCCCATGACAGAGATCTGAAAGACTTTAGTTTTTCTGGAATAAGCAGGCGTGGCAGAACAGGTGGCCCCTGTGTTGCTAAGAAAAGAGATCGGCTTCCCTGCCACTGTGAGATACCCTGGACTCCATAAAGGTGATGAGAGTTGGGGCCTGGGGCCCTGGGCACTTTCAGTCTTCAGCGGCCAGTCCGAGGAGCCTGGGCAGAGCTGGGTCTGAGGACTCCTGCTCGGGACCGGGAGGAGATGTCCGGATCCCTAGACAGGGATTAGGGCAGCCCACCTTCCAATGTCCCTTTATGCCACAGTTAGGACATGGGCCCGGAGGGGGCCTGGGCTTTGGGCATGAGCGGGCCCAGGGCCCTTCTCTACCGCACTTGTAACAGGGCCTAGATGATTTCTTCTCTCTGTCAGAGGATTAAGGTTTGGAGCTGTGTAGAGCAGAGGTTAAGAGATGATATTTAGCCTGATCTTTTTGAGCCTTTACTAGTTTTGCCTGTTCTTCCCATTTATTGAAAAATTTTAAGCCAAATTTTAAAGATCTCATTGAGAGGTTTGAGGGCCTTCCTCTCTGCCTCTTTTAGCTCTTTTTGAATGTCTAGGGATGATTGGGAAATAAAATGGGTATTCAGGACAATAGTACCTTCTTTTGAAGTTGGATCTAATTTTGTATATTTTTGTAGGGACAGAATTCTAGCTAGGTTAACAGAACAATGCCTTCTGTTAATCTAGCTAGAATTTGTGCTGCATTTTCATCTGGTCTTTGAGTTATTTCTTTGAGTTTATCAAAGTTAACAGCCTTATGTCCTGCTTTTTGGAGGGCTGTAGTAAGGCAAGTCACCATGTGATTATGGGCTGTTCACCCCAGATGTCCTGCCTGGTAGGCCCAATCAGGCCCAGGTGTCCCTGGGAATGGCACCTAGGTCTACAGGTTTAGTACCATCAGTTTGATGTATTTCATGCGCATGAGCCTGAGAAGCTTGACAGACTTGTTCTTTCTCTTCTGGGAGGAGGGTAGAAGAGAGTATAACATAAATATCATGCCAGGTCAAGTCATAAGACTGGGTGAGGTATTTAAATTATTTTAAATAAAAGTGTCCCTTGAGAGTCCCTTGGACAGCAAGGAGACCTAACCGGCCCATCCTAAAGGAAATCAGTCCTGAACATTCATTGGAAGGACTGATGCTGAAGCTGAAACTCCAATACTTTGGTCACCTGATGTAAAGAACTGACTCATTGGAAAAGACCCTGGTGCTGGGAAAAATTGAAGGCAGGAGGATAAGGGGATGACAGAGGTGGAGATGGTTGGATGGCATCACCAACTCAATGGACATGAGTCTGAGTAAGCTCTGGGAGTTGATGATGGACAGGGAAGCCTGGTGTGCTGCAGTCCATGGGGTCTCAAAGAGTCAGACATGACTGAGCGACTGAACTGAACTGAAACAAGTGTCAGGGTCAGAGGAAAAAGAGCCAAGATGTTTCTTAATTTGAGATAAATCGGAGAGGGGGAATGAGACGTGTCCCCGAACAATGCCTTCTGTACCAGCCACCTCTACTAAGAGAAGGAGGGGAGCAGGAGAGATTCAAGGTCCTGTTTCTTTAAGGCCCTTTGTAGCCAGGTGTGAAGAGGGGATTTAGGGAGGTAGGGATGGGACTTAAGACTCAGGTAGCAGGGTGGATCAAAGCCCCAGAGCCCCTTCCAAACAGGCTTGGAAGGAGGGTGAGAAGTGGTGGCCGCCTGCACCTGAGAGCAAGAGGAGAGGGGGAACCTAAGGTGGAGGTTGGGGAACTGGGTCTGCTACAGTGGGATTAGAGGCTATTGGAGGTGCACTGTGGTCAGAAGGCTCAAAAGAAGAGGAGGAAAAATCCGAACAGGGATCAGGAGATATAGTATTGGGGGTATGTGGCCCAGGATGGGCTAAAAGTATTTCAGGAGTAGAACAGGAAGTACAGAGAGGACCAAGGGTGGAAAGCAAAGAAAGCCTGAACATAAGGGATCTCTGACCACTTGCCATTGCGGCAACCAAAGTTATAGAGGTCCCGTAAAGTACTGGAATGGAGAGTTCCGTTTTCTGGCCATTGGAACCTAATATCCAGTTGAGATTGTGGCCAGACAGTGTTAGGGTGATAAGTGAGTTGCATTGGCCTTATCTCTCCTTGAAAACCCAAGGTTTTTAGGTTTTGGAGAAGGCAGCCTAAAGGGGTAGATTTTGTAGGTTGGGACTGAGAATTTCCCATTATAGACAAATAGGGAGGGAGGGCAAACTGGGGAGAGAGAAAAACGAGAAAAGTCTCAGAGAAAAGGCGTACCCACTCTCACGGGCTTCTCAGACAGTCAGATAGCGGCAGGGTCTACCTTGAAATCAGTTCAGTTCAGTCACTCAGTCGTATCCGACTCTTTGCAACCTGATAGACTGCAGCACACCAGGCTTCCCTGTCCAACTCCCGGAGTTTATTCAAACTCATGTCCATTGAATCCGTGATGCCATCCAACCACCTCCTCCTATGTCATCCCCTTCTCCTCCTGCCTTTAATCTTTCCCAGCATCAGGGTATTTTCTAATGAGTCAGTTCTTCACATCAGGTGGCCAAAGGATTGGAGTTTCAGCTTCAGCATCAGTCCTTCCAATGAATATTCAGGATTGATTTCATTCAGGATGGACTGGTTAGATCTCCTTGCTATTCAAGGGACTCTCAAGAGTCTTCTCCAACACACACACTATAGTTCAAAAGCACCAATTCTTCGGTGCTCAGCATTTTATTTTTTTGAAATGGGCGTCCCCTATTTCAAAGTGGGAGCAGGGCCCAAGGGCTGAGGGGATCCTCTGCCTAGCTCTAGGGCTTCAAAAACCAGACCAGAGAAAGAGGATCCCAGAGAGCAGGAATTCACTCACCCCTGCAGCTGATGAAATTAGAGCCTGTGTGTGGATGTCAATCCAGGAAGGCAAGTGGAGAGTCCCATCCTGGGGACTCCCTTCAGTTTCTTAGCAAGGTCCAAGGGAGGGAACCACCAAAGGTGGGCTCAGGAGAGGAGCCCACCTAGCCACAGTGGGTCTTCCCTCCCATGTTGCAGCACCAGAAACGTAAGGCAAACGTGATGAAAAAGAGAGTGAGCCAGGCATTCAAGCAGAGAAAGATTTATTATAGGAAGAAAGAAAGAAAGTGACTGGCTAGAGAGAGAAACCAGTGCTCTCTTTTTACAGCCAAGCCTTCTTATACCCTATGGATGGGAAATTGTGCCCTGGAGGAAGGGGGCCTCAGTTTGTCTTTAGCCTGTCGCTGGGGTCTTACGGTCACTTAGTCAAAGGGGTCTCAGGGTCGGGTGGTCACGTAGTCTTGAGAAACTGGCACCAGCGGGGGAAAACAGGATATCGCCTTAAGGAAGGTACAGTCTGCCCCCCAGGGCAATGTGGCCACTGTGACTTCATCCCTTGATTGTCAGGTCACCACAATGGGCCATATTTTAACAATACGCTATGAGCCCCTTGCGAACTGTAACATGTGCAATGTTTTTTCTAAGTTGGATCCCACCGCAGAGGCCTATAGGTACATGTTCACACTTTTATTGGCGGGGGGGGGGGGGGGGGGCTCCCTTTTGACCTCCAAGAAGCCTTCCTGCACATGTGCACACAGGGAAGTCTTCCTTAACCTCAGGAGTGGGCACCTTATCTCTGCTTCAGCGGAGCTCAACTTTTGCCACTAACTTTGTCCTTGGAGTGAGGACAAAGCTTGAATGTTATTCCACCTGACAAATACCAGTGTCCAGCCCAGAGGCCCACTGTTGCCTACCTCACCAGAACCCGGGTCGGTGCCACTACTGGGGATCCACCCCTAACAGAAGCACAGGACCTGGAAGGGCAGGAGGGGCTGCGGCTTCAGGCCTGGCCTCCCATCCCTGTGCCCTTAGGTGAGGCTGAGGCTCCTGCCTCTGCCTTGTCTCTGGAGCATGGCTGCGCGATGCTTTTTCTCTCTCCTGGAATTGGTCATTGTTCTGCAGAGCTGGGTCCCCTCAGCCAAGGAGGAGGGAACTCTGTCTTGGTGAAGGAAGAAGATGAGTCTTTCTCATCCTTCCCTCAATCTTCTGAGCCAGGGGCTTGGGGCTTTGCCTGTTTCTTTCTTCAGATGTGTGTGTGTGTGTCTGTCTGATTTCCAAGTGTGTTTAAAGGGGCCTGTAGATTAGCCAGGAGGTACCAGGGAAGTTGTCCCCTCCCAGTGTTTGAGAGAGAGCCTGGTCTTCTGTCAACAGAAATAAGCAAGAAACAATTTGTAATAAGAATAGAAAAGAGTTCTGTTGGAGCCAAGCAACAACCAGCCCGTGGCCAGCTTTCAGGTCACTCTGAGAACATGCTCCAGAGAGGCAGGGTTTTCCGCACAGTCTCATATCTCGTCAGGACAAAGAACAAAAAGAAGCGAGGCTTCTATTTCTCCAATGATTCAAGAAAGAACAGACCAGCATGCACACATCCAGTCGGTACAGCCTTGGCCCCTGGGAAGGGCGTCTTACCCTCAAAGAAGGACCAGCATTGGAATCCCAGGAGGAAGGGCATTTAATTCTTCATTTTTAGCATGGACATTCTTTCCTTCTGGTCAGGGTGTCCTTTTCCGTAGCAATTAAAGCAGACGTACAGTGTGTGTTTGATAGGCCACAAACAGGCTATTTTAACTAACATAAAATTCAGGTAAACTCATGTATAAGCCAGAATGACTTCCCTATATCCCAATATGTGAAAATCTCTTTCATCACTACTCTGCAATCTTGCCTCTTAGACCCCAAGGTAGACCCCTCCTCGCACTGCGCCTTTCTCTGGATCTTCTGGAAAGCAGACCCTTGGTTTACAACTCCTCCCTCTAGTCTTCCTCTTCACTCTGCCTGTTGCTGTGTCCTACCTTCTTCCCCAGGAGGCCTCTGGCCACCCTGCGCCCCGTGTTCATTTACCACGTTTTCCAGGATGTTCTGCCTCTTCACTATCTGCTGAACGTCCTGTGTGTCCAGACAGACTGTGAGCCTTTGGAGGATACATGTGTTAGTAGCTCAGGAATGTCTGATTCTTTGCAACCCCACTGACTGTAGCCCAGCAGGGATTTTCCAGGTAAGAATACTGGCGTGGGTTGCCATTTCTTTCTCCAGGGGAACTTCCCAACCCAGGGATCAAACTCACTTCCCTGTCTATCACCAACTCCCAGAATTTACTCAAACTCATGTCCATCGAGTCAGTGATGCCACCCAACCACCTCATCCTCTGTTGTCCCCTTCTCCTGCCTTCAATCTTTCCCAGCATCAGGGTCTTTTCCAATGAGTCAGTTCTTTGCATCAGGTGGCTAAGTTTATTAACATGTATACCTCATGTATATATGGGAGATACCCACGGAAAAATGAGTATCTCCTTAGAATTCAGACTTAAATACTACCTTTAATTGTACAGCACAGGGAATAGAGTCAATATTTTATAACTATAAGCGGAGAATAACATGTTAACATTGTGAATCACTGTGCTGTATACCTGAAACTTACATAATAGATATCTCAAAACCACAATCCAAAAAAATTTTAATAAATAATAAAAAGCAGTTTATATCATACACACACAAAATATCACATTAATAAGGAAATGAGAGAGGAGAGGGATGTAGGCTTAGGGGAGATAAAAGATGTTTAAGAAAGTGAGAAATGGAATATCTTCTGCCATATCAGCAAATGAGGATGCTATAGCCACCAGTGATTGCTCAGCCTTCCTACGAGAGCTGGTGAGCCCTAAGGGCACTCAGGAAGAACACCTATGATCTAGCAGCCATCAGGCTGCAGCCATTATTTAAGGGGCTAGAAAAATTCACATTGAGATATCTGACCAACAGTTATTTGGGGCAAGAATTAGACCAAGGGGCCTGACCATCTTGGCTCAACCCCACTCTGGGGATCCCAGAGCTTTTTATATAAAACTAGATAAAATGGACAGGGAAAAAAAGAAAAAAAAAATTCCAATATGCTTCCCCTGTGGCTCAGTGGTAAAGAATCCGCCTGTGATGCAGGTGACATAGGTTCGAACGCTGGGTCAGGATGATCGTCTGGAGAAGGAAACGGCAACCCACTCCAGTATTCTTGCCTGGGAAATCCATGGACAGAGGAGCCTGGTGGGCTACCGTCCATGGAGTCACAAAAAGTTGGATGCGACTGAGCTACTGAACAACAACAATAACGATAGAAACTAAAGTTAAAAGGTATACAAGTTAATGGAATTTAGATAAGAGTATATAAAATTGGTACATTTAAATGGATTTATAGAAAATGGTTAAATCTCTTGTTTAACTGTACTATGAGATAGATATGTTTCACTGGAGAATAGTTCTCCTGCGTGGAATTATAAGACAAGAGATATAGATTGCCACCCAGGAGATAATAACTAAACATACTAACCGATAATGTTACCTGAGCCACACAAGAAAGGGGAAAAAAAAAAAAAAAAACAACTGGGAACTAACATACTAGGACTAATAAAAATAGTGATTTTGCTTTGGGTGTAATTTGTAAACTCAAAAGGATCTTTGCTAAATACTTTATATAAACCTTTGAAGGCATGGTAAGTTAAACTCTAAAGTTCTAAAACAGACAATTAGTAAAAGAAGTTTCAGTTTTGTTAAAGATCTTGTCACTGATTTTAATATCTTTAGGTGACAGAACTGTTCTTTAGAAAACTATAAAAGCAACTGGCTTTCTCTTAGAAATCTCTTACAAACCAAAGTGTAAATACAAGCCCCAAGGACTGAGACTGAGCCTAATTAGCTCCATCAGACAAGAGTTGAAACCAAGGGGAAAAGTGGCAGCTTTAAAATTAAAAGCGCTGGGAATGTTCTGTTAACCAAACCGCACAGATAGCAAAGCCTTTGTCATCTGAGCAAACAATGTTAATGTATTTCAGCTGTTCTTTGTAAACTAATAACTTTATATTGTAATACCCGATTCATGGTTAAGCTTTTAAGTGAAGCTATGAGATCTCTGGTTTTGCCTGTATATTTCTGTGTACACATTATACATGTGAGATATCTCTACTTCTAAAAAGTTTGATCAAAATTAGATTTATAAATAACTATTTAATTTTACTAAAAAGCACTTACATTTAAAGACAGTGGCTAAATAACTTTCAGGTTCACGTGAACTGGCAAATATTCAATATTAAGTTAATATCTGGTATTAATGTTTGTTTGTTTATCTAATTGATATAACATGTCAAGACTCATCAGAATTATGTAACTCCTTATTGTACCTAGATTTAATACATAAGACCTTACTAGATCTGTTATAAGAAAAATAACGATATTATGAAATCTGAAAGTAAATGTAAATGAGATAAAAACATTGGGATAAACTCTTTAAAATAATTATATTTTAGAAATGTCTACCTAAAATAATCTTTCTAGATATTTGATAACTGAGTTTGAGCAGAGATGGCTGGATGGCATCACTGACTCGATGGATGTGAGTCTGAATGAACTCCAGGAGTTGGTGATGGACAGGAAAGCCTGGAATGCTGCAGTCCAGGGGGTTGCAAAGAGTTGGACATGACTGAGCAACTGAAATGACTGACTAACTGAAAGTCCTAGAACTGTGTTAATTTAAGTGATAAAAGTTTATTAAATAAAATATACTGAAACATCAATTACTAAAAAACACTAAAGGTATTTCAGCTCAGATCAGTTCACTCGCTCAGTTGTGTCCGACTCTTTGCAACCCCATGAATCAGAGCATGCCAGGCCTCCCTGTCCATCACCGGAGTTCACTCAGACTCACGTCCATCGAGTCAGTGATGCCATCCAGCCATCTCATCCTCTGTCTTCCCCTTCTCCTCCTGCCCTCAATCCCTCCCACCATCAGAGTCTTTTCCAATGAGTCAGTTCTTCGCATGAGGTGGCCAAAGTACTGGAGCTTCAGCTTTAGCATCATTCCTTCCAAAGAAATCCCAGGGCTGATCTCCTTTTAGAAATATCAAAAAATGTTGCTATCACATTGAGATGTTCTCTATAAGAGAACAAAAGTTTTAAAGACTTATCACTAGTGTTTATGATAACCGTTAGTCTATAAAATGCCAGTGTAAAAGATAGTCCATTGCTTAATTCTTAGCTTTTACTAAAAAATAAGGTTTTAAGTGCTGAGGATTCTAATTTAAACATGTCACTAAAGCTATAAGGAATAATACAGTAACATTTCAGTATATAGTAAGAAGTAAAATATATGTTTTCAGTTTAAAAAGATATGAGAAATGAGATTACATTTTATGGAGGAAAAAAATTAGCTGGGTGAGCATATTTAGATGGAAAAATGAGAGACAGGATGAATACAGAAAGTGATGAGAGATTATGCAAAAGAAGCCTGAGGAGGAAAATTTTATACATAGTTAGGATAAACAACACCTAAGTGCTAAGTGAAGTCGCTCAGTCGTGTCCGACTCTTAGCAACCCCATGGACTGTAGCCTACCAGGCTTTTCCGTCTATGGGATTTTCCAGGCAAGAATATTGGAGTGGGTTGCCATTTCCTTCTCCAGGAGATCTTCCCAACCCAGGGACTGAACCCGGGTCTCCCGCATTGTAGGCAGATGCTTTACCCTCTGAGCCTTGAAGCTAACTAAATGGATTTTGTTAAGTAAGCTAATGCAAGACTGGAATTTGATTTCTCTTTCTGTTAAAGTGCTCCTGTTTGAAAACAAATTGCATGAGTTTCTGTGCCCTTAGGTGAGCCATATTTACTGTTTTTGTGACTTTGGTGAAGTGAATAAGTACTGTTTCAGTGACCTATGATCCTGTTGTTTTAAAACTTTTTTTAATATTTCTAACAAACTTCCCAAATAGTAAAATCTAACTAAAACTCCTTTAGCCTCCAGCTGACTCAGAGATGCTTCAAAAAAAATCTCTGAGACATCTCAGAGAGAAATACTAAATTAAGTTTATTTTTAATTCAAAAACCTTGTCAAGTTATTGAAGGTAAACTTTAGGTTGTAATGTATAGGTAAATGTCATTGATAAAGATATTCCAAAATTTATCCCTAACATCTGATATGTCCTGATATAATGTTATCAGTCATAAATCTAGTTATTATCCTAAAAGGTTATATGTTACAGAAATATCCAAGTTTCTTGCAAATTACATTGTATTCAAAGTTTTAACTAAACTATTTTAAATTTGTCCTTCACAGAGTATTATAATTTTACATTGCTTGTACAAAATAAAGATTTTCAAAAAGACTCATAAAAAGAACCTGTTTAAACAAATGTAAGTTTCTGATAGCCTTTAGGTAATGCCGCTAAACTGGATGATAAATGACAACTATAATAGAAAACTTGACTAATTCCTGCAGATCAATAGGAGTTAAGTACATGACACTAAATAGATAAATATAATTTATCACTTTAATTTCAGAAAACATACTAACTTGAATCTGTCTTCCAGTAAACCTTTTTCTCTGATACTGTCACAAGTTGATATATGAAGCCTTTGTAAACAAAGATGAAACATTTAACTTTTTCTCTCTACCTGATACTGGCAAAATTTGGATTCTCCAGCTGGCTCTCCTATGGATTTGATGGTTTATTACAACTGGATTACAACTAGTGATACTAATCTTTGTTTTAATTTATTTTTCATTTCCAAATTGTTTATGTCCGTGTCTCTACTACACTATGACTCTGTCAATGTTGCTATTAACAGCTGCTGCTGCTGCTGTCGCTGCTAAGTCACTTCAGTCGTGTCCGACTCTGTGTGACCCCACAGACGGCAGCCCACCAGGCTCCCCCGTCCCTGGGATTCTCCAGGCAAGAACACTGGAGTGGGTTGCCATTTCCTTCTCCAATGCATGAAAGTGAAAAGTGAAAGTGAAGACGCTCAGTCGTATCCGACCCTCAGGGACCCCATAGACTGCAGCCTTCCAGGCTCCTCCATCCATGGGATTTTCTAGGCAAGAGTACTAGAGTGGGGTGCCATTGCCTTCTCTGGCTATTAACAGCTACATTACCTATATTTTATAAGATTGTTGTCTCTTAGAGTGTATAACCAGGCTTCCAACAAATGGAACAGTGACTTAAAACAATTAATCAAATATTTAGTTCTGTATGTGATCAATAATTATAATAGTGTGACTCTAGGTAAGGGGAAAGAAAAGAAGGGAACTATCTCCTGGATCACAATAGTTTAAAAGACAGAGGACCCAGGAAATCTTTCATTCTCTATCAGTGGGTCTAATCCAGAAACTAACACCTGGAGCGATATATCAACGAAAACCTTCACCTGACCTGGGATGAGCCTCCCAGCACCGTGGGACCAAAATTGGTCACGAAATGTCTCCCAAATATCGGTCTAATTTCTGACCAAGGGAAAGGACTGGAAAATGGAATATTTCCTGTTATGTCAGTAAAGGATGTCACAGTCATCAGCAATTCCAGCCCTCCAGAGCACTCAGGAGGGAAAAGAACACCTGTTTGATATGGCAGGAATCAGGCTGCAGCCACTTGCTACTGGGAGCCCTGAGGAACTTGGAAGGTGAAGACACAGACAAGTGGCCTCAGAGAGCTGAGATGCATATGAAAGGAGTGATTCCAGTGAGCCCAGACTCTTGCATCTTCCCATATATAGGAAAGCACTAAATTCCCTAACTTGAGCTATCTGGTTTTCTTTAATTCACAAAAATACTTTTGACGTTCAGACTACCTGCCCTGTGTTGCAAACTTCTACATCACCTGAGTCCTCCTCGCTGCCTTCTTGGAAGAATTCTCTCAAGGCTACTTGAGATGCTACCTCTGGGATTTATGTCTGAAAAATTTCCGCAAATAAAACACAGCTCTCAACTTTTAGGCTGTGACTATTTTTTAAGTCAACAATGGTCAATTAATTTTCAAGTCATGGGCAAAGAAGAGTGTTTTCAGCAAAAGGTGCTGGGGCAACTGGAGAGTTACATGCAAAAGAATGAGGTTGACCCGCCCCCTAACACCATATACAAAATTAACTCAAATTGGATCATAGACATACACTGAAGAGACAAAACTATGAAGGTCTTAGAAGAAAAGATGAGTGAATCTTTGCCTTTGCATTTGACAAAACTGTTCTTAAATACAATACTAGCCACAAAAGACAACAGAAAAAAAAAGACTTTCAAAATTAAAAGAAAATTCCTTTTTAAAGGATACCATGAAGAAAGTGAAAAACTGAGAGAAGATATTTGCAAGTCATGTGTCTGGTAGGGCTTCCAGGTGGCTCATTGGTAAAGAATCTGCCTGCCAACGCAGGAGACACAAGTTTGATCCTGGATCAGGAAGATTCCCTGGAGGAGGACATAGCAACTCTCTCCAGTATTCTTGCCTGGCAAATCCCATGGATAGGGGAGCCTGACGGTCTACAGTCCATAGGGTCGCAAAGAAGCAAACACAACCGAGCGGCTGAACACAAGAACGAGCTCACATATATCTGGTAAGTGACCGACATCAGAATAGATAAAGAACTCACACTCCATAATGGGTGTGCTCTCTGGACAAGCTCCCAGGGAGGACCCATGGCAGATGATCTAAAAAGTGCTGAGGAACCACAACGGATGAAAGGACACGCTGTCACATCTTACATCATTCTAGTCTCAAAATAACTTTACCATGAAAAACTAACTTTTTTGTTTTTGTTATAAACAAGTGGACTAGAACATTTCATTTAAGTCATAAACAAGTAGTACAACTTCATTTAAGTCAAAAGCAAGTGGATTTGAAATCAGATCAAACCAATACACAACAGACATTCCGTGTGGGAGGCAGTGTGAAGTGAGGGGTGCTGGAGAAGACCGTGTCCCTCGGACCCTGGAGGTTCAAGGTGAACGTGGAACCACTGTGGGGGAGGAGCAGAGAGGGACTGTCCCTAGGAGTGGGGTGGTGCCCTGCACCCTCTAACTTGTCCCAGACTTGATCACAGACCACCTAGAAGGGCGGTGGGAGTAACAGAACAGTCGGAAGAATAAACAGCCTGCTGCCATGTATTTTATTTAGCTCATCTATTTATTTCAGTTCAGTTCAGTCACTCAGTCGTGTCCGACTCTTTGCGACCCCATGAACTGCAGTACGCCAGGCCTCCCTGTCCATCACCAACTCCCAGAGTCCACGCAAACCATGTCCATTGAGTCGGTGATGCTATCCAACCATCTCATCCTCTGTCATCCCCTTTTCCTCCTGCCCTCAATCTTTCCCAGCATCAGGGTCTTTTCAAATGAGCCAGCTCTTCACATCAGGTGGCCAAATATTGGAGTTTCAGCTTCAACATCAGTCCTACCAATGAATACCCAGGACTGAACTCCTTTAGGGTGGACTGGTTGGATTCCCTTGCTATCCAAGGGACTTTCAAGACTCTTCTCCAACACCACAGTTCAAAAGCATCAATTCTTCTGCACTCAGCTTTCTTTCTAGTCCAACTCTCACATTCATACATGACCACTGGAAAACCCATAGCCTTGACTTGACTGACCTCTGTTGACAAAGTAATGTCCCTGCTTTTTAATATGCTGTCTAGGTTGGTAATAACTTTCCTTCAAGGAGTAAGCGACTTTTAATTTCACATCTGCAGTCACCATCTGCAGTGATTTTGGAGCCCAGAAAAATAAAGTCTGACACTGTTTCCACTGTTTCCCCATCTATTTCCCATTAAGTGATGGGACCAAATGCCATGATCTTCGTTTTCTGAATGTCGAGCCAACTTTTTCACTCTCCTCTTTCATTTTCATCAAGAGGCTCTTTAGGTTCCTCTTCACTTTCTGCCATAAGAGTGGTGTCATCTGCATATCTGAGGTTATTGATGTTTCTCCTGGCAATCTTGATTCCAACTTGTGCTTCCTTCCAGCCCAGCGTTTCTCATCATGTACTCTGCATATAAGTGAAATAAGCAGGGTGACAATATACAGCCTTGGTGTACTCCTTTTCCTAGTTGGAACCAGTCTGTTGTTCCGTGTCCAGTTCTAACTGAGCTGCCCTTATAAAGAATGCCATCCATGAAGGACTGACTTGGGGCAGCTGGTCAGGTGGCCAGGAAACAGGGGATAGGCTGATAGAGAAGAGAGGGGCGGAGCCTGAGCGCCTGGAAACTCGCCCGGGCAGGACTGAGAAGTCGCCCGTGGCTCGTTGGCCGGCCCCCGTCCCAGGTCCTGGGTCCCCGAAGTCACCGCGGCGGCGCCCAGACTGACAACCGGAAAGAGCCTGGTCATCACCCCCCAGCCCTGGGCACTTCCTTACAGAGACTCACTCACCGGCCGGGCGGGCCTCCCGGCGCGCCGTCCCCCGAGCGCAGCACCTCGGCCCGGGGCCCCTCTTCCGCGCCCGCCCGGGGTCCCCGCTCCAGCGACGCCTCTCCGAAGCCGCCGGCCGAGCTTCCCCCGAGCCGGGCCACGGGGCGTCGGGCTGAGATTCGAAAGAGCGATTCAAACAGAAAACCCCAAAACGAAACCCCGAGGAGAGTTTCTGAACTTCCCTTGTCGTTGTGAACTCGACAGCCTCAACCTGCGCAGAAGAGACCTCGGCTGGACCGTGCAGGCGAGGACCGCGCCCCGCCGATCGCAGGAGCCGGGTGCGGAGAAGGAGTGGGCGGTGAGGACGAAACCAGGACGGGCCCCCGCAAATGTTCTGTCTACTCTTGCCGCCCCGAAGCCACCAGTCAGAAGACCGCGGGGTTGAGCCACCTGCGCGGCGGATGTGGTGCTGGAGACTGGTAGCGCAGGGGAGGGAGCTGGGAAACGCGGGAGGGGGCCGCTGCTGCTGCTTGACTCGGGAAAATCCGCCAATGTTTTGCGGTGAGCTTGCTTCTCTGGGTCCCTAGGAGGCCTTTGCCACTTGCGGATGAGCAAACGATAATAAATTCCCGGCTGTTCTGGAGCTCGGCTCCAACAGGACTATTGGACTCTGTTGTACACCCTCCTCCGATATGACAGACCTGGTGGGGTCGCCGCTGCTAGTTTGATTAACAGAAGGGAATGACAACCCACTCCAGTATTCTTGCCTGGAGAATCCCATGGACAGAGTAGCCTGGCAGGCTATACAGTCCATGGGGTCGCAAAGAGTCGGACACAACTGAGTGACTACCATGTAGGGAATCCTAATCATTACAGAGAAAGTTTGAGAGGTTAGGATGGAAAGTGGATGTAGGAGAAAAGAAGGGATAACTGAGCAGGAGATGGCAGCGGAGGGTGCTGGTGCTGGTGCCCTGTGAGTAAGGGAGGAAGTGAGTTCAAAGAAAGATCAGAGAAGGAAGTGGTTCAAGGAATGAGCAGAAGAGCCAACAAAACGTGGGCTTTGCTTGCTCACACCAGAAAGGGGCTTTTTTGGAGGGAGGATAGTTATTCAAAGTGAATTTGGCTTTGTAATGTCATGACTATTTTTTTTTTTTAATGAGTAATTACATTTGAAACTTAAGAAATACTTCCTGGGTATAAGTGTTATTTTTCTTGTATTTCAACAGGGCTTCCTCAGTCTAGGACTGAAGACTTTGGGCAGTGCCAGGAGACAGAGGTATAGACACAGCCCAGACTACCTTTTGCTGGTCACTCTCCTAAAGCTTCAGGGAGGAATGTCAGTGGCTCACAGCGCAGGTCGTCTTTTGCTGACACTGCTGCTGACAGAAGCCGGGAAGACTCTGGGCAGTGAGTGTCCTGGATCTGGGGCTCTGGTGGGGGAGGGAGGACATGAGAAAATGAGGAGGGAAGGGGCTCCACCCTGGTGGGCGCCTGTCCACCTGCTCTTAGGACAGGGTGTGGTTTAGCTGGACTGGCTGCCCAGGAGGTGACACCCTGCCTTCTGGGACCCCACCCAAGGCATGGTGCCTGGGCCTGTGCTCCTGTAGCAGCGTTCCCTCTCCTGGCAAGCCCCACCTCCTACTCCAGTAAGACTTTCCTGATGACCAGGGGCCCATTGTGAATGCGGCATGTGCCCTATGGCATCCTTCTCCCCATTCTGTTGAAAGTCTTGTCTGTTCAGATAGATTTGAAGTCTCTAGAAACCAGACACTGTCTTCTGTTTTTGCTGCCTCACAAGCTGGCATGTGCATATTTAGTCACTTGCTGCTGCTGCTGCTGCTAAGTCGCTTCAGTTGTGTCCAACTCAGTGACCCCATAGGCGGCAGCCCTCCAGGCTCTCCCATCCCTGGGATTCTCTAGGCAAGAATACTGGAGTGGGTTGCCATTTCCTTCTCCAATGCATGAAAGTAAAAAGTCAAAGTGAAGTCGCTCAGTCGTGTCTGACTCTTCGCGGCCCCATGGACTGTAGCCTACCAGGCTCCTCCGTCCATGGGTGTGTCCAACTCTTTGCCAGCCTACAGACTCTGTAGGCTCCTCTGTCCATTCTCCAGGCAAGAATACTGGAGTGGGTTGCCATTTCCTTCTCCATTGCATGAAAGTAAAAAGTCAAAGTGAAGTCACGCAGTCGTGTCTGACTCTTCGCGGCACCATGGACTGTAGCCTACCAGGCTCCTCCGTCCATGGGTGTGTCCAACTCTTTGCCAGCCTACAGACTCTGTAGGGTCCTCTGTCCATTCTCCAGGCAAGAATACTGGAGTGGATTGCCATTTCCTTCTCCAGGGATCAATCCTGGGTCTCCTGCATTGCAGGCAGATTCTTTACTGCCTGAGCCACCATATATCAGATAAATCTTCCTGCTAATAGTATATGGACAGAAAAGATCCATGGTGGCATCAAAGTGTTTAACTAAAGCTCAGACAGTTAAAGGAGAGGCAGGACTGAGGATGCAGCAGAGGAGGGGGTCTGGGATAGAGACCCCTCCCTCTGCAACCAGGCCCTGGAGGAGAAAACTCCCAGCCATACCTGTGGTTTTCTCTCACAGATGCCCACTCTCTGTGCCTTGACCTCACTATCAAATCTCAGTCCAGACCTGGCCAGCCCTGGTGTCAAGTACAGGGCTCCATGAACACAAAGCCTTTCATTCAGTATGACAGTGACAGCAACAAGGTCAAACCTTTGGGTTTCCTGGGGAAGGAGGTAAACGACACGAACGTGTGGACCGAATTGAGCGAAACACTGGCAGAAGCAGGAAAAGAGCTCAAGATGGTCCTGCCTGTCACCAAACTGGACAAAAAGGAGACGAGGGGTAAGTTTGGGAAGGGGGTGGGGAGCTGGAGACAGCAAGAGAAAGAGTGCATGCAAGGAGAGGATTCCTGTGAAAGGACTGAACACGATCCAGCTTTAGAGACCCGGTGGACCTGATAGGTAAGAGGGGGAGGTCATGGTCAGAAGATCACAGGCCCCTAGATGTGCAGACACATTTGAGTGACTGGGGAGGAGGGACTGTGGAGAGTCCAGAAAGATTCATTGTGTGTGGGGGTTGCAGGTCCTCCCACCCTGCAGGTCAAAATGTGCTGTCAACGTGAAGCTGAGCAATGCTCTGGTGCATCCTTGCACTTCAGTCTCAATGGACGGACAGCCCTCCTCCTTGACACCATGAGCATAACCTGGACAGTCATTGATCCTGGAGCCACAGGCATCAAGGAGGAGTGGGAGAACAACCAGGAACTGGCAAAGTATTTCAGGACCATCTCAACAGGAGACTGCAGCTATTGGCTTAGGGAATTCCTGAAACACTGGGAGAACATGCTGCTCCAGAGACCACAGGTACCTGAGCGGGGTGTGGGGGAGGTGGCAGCTCTCTTCAAAGGTCTAGAGCCTTCATGTGTGGATGTGAGCACATATGTGTGTGTAATTGAAAATATGATGGATGGATGGAGTGACTGATCTCTTGGTGGACTTCCTGTCTGGAGAGTCAGTCATGGGCATAGCACAGAACTTGCCAGCATCCTCCTGTCCCAGCCCACCTCCCTCAGCACAGGAGCCCCCTTCCCCATTAACCAATGACCCAGACCCCAGGCACTGCACGATGGTCCCTAAATCTATATATGCATTATGTTTCCAGGCCTTCTCTCCCTCCTGTCATACTGGTCCTTTAACCAGCTCCAGTGTCACTTAATGAAGCCCTTATTCCTTCCCAGACAGAATTAAGTGCCCCCAATTGTGTCCTCCTCAAAAAGGACTCCTCACAGTAAACATGTCCACCTGAAAGATAATCAGATGGACACTTGCTGTCTCAGTGACTCAGACGGTAAAGAATCTGCCTGCAAGGCAGGAGACCCGGGTTCGATCCCTGGGTTGGGACGATCCCCTGGAGTAGGAAATGGTAACCCACTCTAGTATTCTTGCCCAGAGAATCCCATGGACAGAGGAGCCTGGTTGGCTACAGTCCTTGAGCTCTCAAAAGAGTTGGACATGACTGAGCAACTAACACAACTCAGGAGAAATATAAGCTCCACGAAGACAGAGCACAAGCCCATTAATCTTTCCATACCCGGACCTGAAGCGTGCCTTCACATGAGTCAGTAACTATATGGGGGACAGGTGCTAAGGACAGCAGGTGCTGAGGAAGGTGTATTCTTAGATTTGACAAGGCTTTTGCTTTTTCGTTTTAGAACCACTAATAATGGCCCCAGATATAAGCCAGTCTGCATCCATCCGATTGGTCGCTTGCATTATCCTATTGATCATCACCCAGTTAGTTCTAATTGCTTCATCGTCATGAATCTTATGAAGAAATCAGGGACCACAGCAGGTGAGAAGCCAGCCGGCCTCTGGCTCCTAGGCAGGTTTGTTCTGGTCAAGACTTGGGAGAGGTGAGCCTCGGGTCTCACCAAGCCACTGTCCACTGAACCCATCTTTACCAAGATGATGTTCTGTCTTTGTCTTGGGCCCCCACACTTCCCTGTAGGGTTGGGAACCACCCTGTCGTTGGGGTAGAAGAGGCTGGTGTGGGCAGCAGGACAGTGCAGTGGGGGTGGGGATGAAGACAAGTGTCTTCTCCTTTGGGGGCCCCAGGTTTGAGATGTAGACATGGTGGGGTGGGGAGTTGTCCTGAGATCTTACTCAGGCTTTCCCAGCCCTTTGATGAAAAAAACCTTTTGTTCTCTGATGATAGCACCATCTAGCCGAACATTTCCCCCAGTGTTCTAACAGCTATTCCATCATTTGGATGTTTCTCCCTGGACTATGAGAAGGTACAATGTTAACCCAACTCTGGGTGGCAAAAGCTGACCCTTGATGACAGTCTGGCTGTTGATCTAATATACTACCTTCTACTCAGAGTGGGGTTTAACAAGAAGCTAAAGAAGCTTATGCTTAAGAATTCCTTCACTTTCCATGGCTGTTGATAGGCCCTTAAGATGTACTGACTTGGTCGTTTTGAGGATTTGCAAAAGTCAAATATTTGCTCACAATCAATTAAGACTTCCAGTTCTATTCTTTCCATTAGACTTCCCTTCATGTGGGGTGGAATTGGGATAGGGGGCAGGGTTGGCATTTTTTTAATTCTGTTAAGAAGACAGTGCATTAGGGATATACTTCTGTGATTTAATGAGACATAATTTATGTGTTCACACTCACTTTCATGTACAGTTAAGTTACCACATGCTTTTATGGGCTGAATGTTCTTAATTTATGTGATAAAATCCTCACCTCCAGGAAGACTTGTTGAAACCACTCAGTCGGCGGTGTGTGGTTATAGTCTGTGTTGTGATACAATAGGAAGTATACGTTTGGTCGGAGTCCTGGTTCCTGGAGCAGAGTTTCTAAAACCCACATTTTGGTAGCATATTTGGTGTTCTGAGTATAGAAAACCAGCTTTTCTTTAGAGACCTAGCAGGTTAATACATATGCAGAAACCACAGTCAAGTGCTAACTGCCTAGATGTCATGACACAAAAGTATGAGGCTACCAGTTGAATTATCATGTAGATTAATATGCATATTAACATACTAACATGTTAATGTGTAAAAATGTATCCAGGACAGAAGAAAGGATAAAGTGTGATATAGCCAGAAATGGAACACTATAACGCAATCAATAAAGAATGAATTACTGCAGTAAAAACATAGATGCCTTATAAAAAGGATTTGAGAGGCAAGTGCTGGACACAAAAGAATATATACGCCGTGCTACTCCTATTTGTTGTGTTTACATGATTGTGCAGTTTAACTGAATTATCTTTTTAAGATGTATTTCTTTTTGGTCATGCTGGGTCTTCATTGCTGTGTGTGGGCGTTCCCTACTTGCTGCTCTCTAGTTACGGTGCAAGAGCCGCTCACTGTGATGACTCTTCTTGTAGCAGAGCGCAGGCTCTAGGCTGCGGGCTTCAGAAGTTGGGGCACACAGGGTCAGCAGTTGAGGCTCCCAGGCTCCAGAGCACAGCCTCAGTATTTGTGGCCCATGAGCTTAGCTGTTTCACAGCATGTGGGATCTTCCCGGACAGGGACTGAACTTGTGTCTCCTGCATTGGCAGGCAGATTCATTACCAATGAACCACCAGGGAAGCCCCTAATCGAATTATTAAAAAGACATTCTAAGCTTGCTTCTAAATCACATCTCAATAATTTATGGATGACGATTAAATGTTCCATGACTTGCAACCAGGAAATTATGCATACTGGAAAAGATATTATTTAAAGGACTACCCACAACCTAGATGGACCCTTATCAGGTGCTCTAAACCAGCTCATGCACAACAAAACTGTAGAGAATTAGCTCTTGGATGAATATTTTCCACTTAGAAAGGGCGACTGCACTGAACTGGCTAACAGAGAACACTGCTGACCTCAGAAACACCTAAAAACAATGCTCAAACACAGAGGATGTTTGAGCTCATACATTCATACCAGGATGAGAAGAAGACAACATCAGAAAAAATTTTAACCTTTCAGTTTTCACTCATGTCTAGACAAACTTGAAGTTTTCTCCTGTCAGGAATATATTCAGTGATGCAGAGAATTCAATTATACACTGTACCTTTTTTGCCCAATGAGAATCACATGAATGTTTATTGAAACTCCTTTATTTTAGGGGCCCAAATGTGGTAAAGTCCTACCATTAGGTGAAGGAGACCTCACCTGGAAATAGTGTGCAGATGTAATCCAACCAAGGTGAGGTCAGCATAGATTAGGTTGGGCTCTAATCCAAAGACTAGTGCCTTTACCAGGAGGCACGCCTTTAAAGAAATGTAGACACACAAGGAAGAGATGTACTGGGAGCCAGCGTGAGGAATCCTGCCCGTGGCAAAGGTCATGAGAAAGGAAGCCAGACATATGCAAAGGCGTGATCTGGCTTCAGGGCTTCCCCCTGGGTTTTCCTGAACGTCTACCCCCCAAACCAGAGTCTGCCTGCCTTATTGTACTGTGCTTTCCACTCTTCTGACATATCAGGGGGCCATCCCCGATCACCTTCCTCTAAAAGGAGTTAACTTAGGGCTCCAGTTAACAGTCTCCTGCATATAAAAAGAATGTCTCAGTTTAAACCCCTTTGATGGCTTTCTAACTTACCTGACCGGTCTGCCCGGACTTTTACAACTTGTGATTGTTTAAGGCCCCCAACCACGAGAGGCACAAAGCTTAAAGCATCTACAGATACAGAGCCTTTCTAAAGAGCTAAAAATTACATTGGTGACAGGTTTCACTGTTGAGTCAATGACTGCTGCCAGGCCTCCATATTCTTTATCTTTTATGCACCTGAAGGATATTAATCCATGTAATTGGGATATAGAAAAAGGAATATAGTAGTTTTGATGTTAGCAACACTAGACTTTTGAGTTAATTACTTTTCTCTTTGTTATAAATCACTGTACTTCTTTCCTGGCACAAAAGTAGTCACAATTGATGAATGATGAGTGTGGTTGGACCTGCTTCTTGGGCAGATGACCCAACAGAACCGGTGACGTCGTAGCTATCTGTGTTCGGAAGGGTGCTACATGCTGTATGTGGCATTTCACTTGGAGGCTCACAACACAGACTCCTAGTGTCCTGAAGAAAGGACACACCACTTGCAGTGAGAAAGCCCATACCATTCAGCGTGGCTCCTGGTATGGTCCTGGGGCCTGGCAGAGATGAGGCCTCTGGTCATGGAATGTCAGACTTGCCCATCATGATCTGGGTTCACCCAACCTCTAACCATTAGTTCAGATAGGCCAGCCGTCATAGGATAGAAGTGATTATGTGGCTTGGCATAACCAGGGCCACAGGGAACAAATCAGATGTACCAGCAGGGGACCTAGGCCTGACACCAGCGTTGATACAGGGCCACTATCCCCTGATCACATCTGTGACTTCATGCAGTGTCCCCTACCGCTCCTTGAACCAAGGAAGCCAGTCTACAGCAGAGGGGGTGCATTAGCCCATAACAGCCAGATCCACACTCCTATCACAGTCCCACCACCAGAAGCTACAAGGCAGGACAGGGTTCGTTTCTGGTTCATAAACAGACAACTGAGGCAGCTCTTGGATGATTCTCTAGGGAATGGATCACTCATTACTGGGGTCAGAAACCGGGACAGTGGACAAGTCTGGTTCTCAGTTGATTTATACATTATATTTGGCTCCTGCTGCTCCCCAAATGCGGAAGCTCCTTTTGCACCCAGATACAGATACCAAATTGCCTAAAGAGACCTTGAGATTTACTTTCTTCTGTAGAAGAAATATCTGTCAACTCCTACCTTAATCAATAACCATTATAGGCTGCTGCTGCTGCTGCTGCTAAGTTGCTTCAGTCGTGTCCGACTCTGTGCGACCCCATAGATGGCAGCCCACCAGGCTCCCCCGTCCCTGGGATTCTCCAGGCAAGAACACTGGAGTGGGTTGCCATTTCCTTCTCCAGTGCATGCAAGTGAAAAGTGAAAGTGAAGTCGCTCAGTCGTTAGCGACCCCATGGACTGCAGCCTACCAGGCTCCTCCATCCATGGGATTTTCCAGGCAAGAGTACTGGAGTGGGGTGCCACTGCTGACGGTGTCCCAATTCCTAGACACTATGAATGTGGGCGCAAAGGGTAGGCGTGGGGATGCCCCGCCTCACCCTCGAGCCCTGTGTCACACTCTGCGAAACCCTGTGTCCGTCCCTCCTAAGTTAGGTCCTGGGGGCCAGGTCAGAGGGGCTTGCTGGGTGAGTTATCAGACAAAGGGATAAGATGCCAGTTGACAGAGGGCATGTTTAGACTCTCTTCAGGAGACAGGAAGCTGTTGGAGGCCCTGAGCTTCTTGGGATCATGGAAAAATGGGTAATAAATGCTCTTGTAACCAAAAGGGCCCTAGGGCACCTTAGTGGGAAAGACTCACCCCCATGGTATCTGTCTGTTTTGTTTGTAGAAAAGTTTTAGTCAGCCAGGCCTCCTGTGAGTCTCAAAATGGTGGTTTAAGAGTTAAGGATTAGAACATGTGAAGATGGAGAAAGGAATACTCCTTAGGCTGGGAAACTGGTAACAATTTAGACTATGACCAGCCACAGAGCAGTGTCATGAAACTCCCAGTTCCCTGAAAGATAACAAAGAGCTGACACAAGCCTCAAGTTGCTTCTACAGGAAGCAGACCCCCAGCACATAAAAACTGCTGGCTGCAAGCACGCAGACCCCCAGACTGGTTGAAAGCATAAGCTTGGTGGTGCTCAAATGTTCGGCTTGTGCCAACCACCCTGACTGTGCTCAAGACGCTGATGCGCCCTGCAGCAGCCACCTCTGCCCCCTTTCTAACCTGGAAACTTGGGGGCGGTCTGAGGACTTTAGGCCACTATTTTCCCGGGGCTCCTGAGCAAACCAACTTGTCCTTTTCAACCACTTGTTACTTTCATAGGTGGTAGGATCTGAATCAAAACCAGCTTCAACTAGTAACACCCTGAGCTGTCTGGGAGGAGCTTTGACTCCAGGGAGGCACTGATCAGTGGCTAGGTATTGAGTGCCTTCCTCATGATGCATATGTAATTAAAAAATAAATAAATCGAATTCTTTAATTTTTTCAAGTGTTTTAAAAAATTCATTTTCTACTTAAGCCAGCCTTGAAGATAAGCACAAAATCTGTTTACTTTTTTTTTTTTTTCTACGCAACACAACTCGGGCACCCATTCTGTGCATAGCACTGTTCTAGGTGCAGTAAAAGGGATTTTTTACTATTGACCTGACCCAAACCCACATCTGGCACTGAGAAATGCTAGCATCTGCCAAATTTAAGATGTTTCAGTAAATTCCTCTCCTACTTTCCCCAAAGTAAGAAGGCAGAACTCCTCTGTATTAAAAAACATTTAAAAAGGCAACTTTCCATGAAAGAGTAGTTTATGTTTCTATTGTATTTTTTCTTTTTTTTTTCCTTCTAGCTTGTAAGTTTTCTTCCTCCAACACTGCTTTTTCTTGTACAAGGCAAGTGCATTTTTTAATTTTTCTTTTCGTAAGACAAAGTATTTCATCTTATAAACAAATAATTCCCAGGACTAGTGATAAATATTTTTTAAAAAAGGAAGAAAGAAAGAAAGAAAAGAAAGAAACTTAAGGGTTTCCCTGGTGGCTCAGCAGGTAATGAATCCACCTGCAATGCAGGAGACCCCAGCTCAATTCCTGGGTCAGAAAGATCCCCTGGAAAAGGGAGAGGCTACCCACTCCAGTATTCTTGAGCTTCCCTGGTGCCATCTAGCTTCTTTCCTAGATGGTAAAGAATCCACCTGCAATGTGGGAGACCTGGGTTCAATCCCTGGGTTGGGAAGATCCCCTAGAGACAGGAAAGGCTATCCACTCCAGTATTCAACCCTGGAGAATTCCACGGACTGTATAAGTCCATGGGGTTGCAAAGAGTCAGACAGGATTGAGCAACTACTCACGGCAGATTCAAGGATGAATCATCTACCTGGCCGTGAATGACACACCACAGCTCTCCATTTCTGGGCTGAGGATCAACAGTGAAGTTGTAGCAAAGAGAGTGAGCTCCTGTGAAGGAAAACGCAGGTGAGGACAGGTTTTGGAGAAGACCCGTTACCTCCTCCCCCCCACTTATGTGAGAGCAGAGGAAAGCTGCAGGGCTGGGTTGGCAGAGCAGGAAGGCCCCTCTGCTCCCAACACCACCTACAGGCTGAGCAAGTGGAGAAACCACACAACAGTATCTCTACTGTGCTGATAAGGCCAACACAGAACCGAAAGCTACAGAAAGGAGAATTCACAATTGGGGTCACAGGGTTTAGCAAGGCCAGGGAGATGCTGCTGATCTACCACTTTGATGGGTCTTGGGATCCTGGAGAAGGCCTGGCCCACATGGCATGAAAGAGAAAATCCTGAACTTCCGAGGCAGGTGGTAGAGGAGGGGATCAAAGGCTCAGAGAAGTGAATGTGCCAGGGTGGACACGTATGAAAGGGCAGGAAAGTGTGCAGTCCCCCAGGTTCTATGGAGCCCGAGAGGAAAGAACGGAGGAGAAGCATCTCCAACAGCTCAAGGGTGACTTTTGCTGAGGATCAGGGACGGCGGTGGGACTGGTGTTCCTGTGCGCTTCCAGCAGGAGTGAGGATGGAGAAGGCGGAAGAGCTGATGCCAGGGGGAGTGCTCTATGTCAGAAACAAAGCAGATGCAGCGGCCAAGGGGACCAGAGAACCCCCCTGTAGCCAGGCCTCACTGCAGAGAGTACCACGTTGGCTCCTAGCACAGGGCGATCCTAGAGGCAGACAGATGAGCAGTGAGTCCTGCTAAAAACTACACAATTGAAAGGAAAAATTATATAAAAAACAGAGACAAACACAAGGCTGGGTGTTCAGGAACCTGAATGCAGACATCCCAACAAAATGTCCAGGTCCTTTGTGCAGCATCCAGCACTGAGTCAGGTCTTATATTCAGAATCCATTCCTAGAGACAGAGATGCCAGGCATCAGCAAGGAGGGCCCTCTTATCACCACAGCAAGTGCAGAAGTCCTTCTGGCCTTGGAAGCCACACGGTCACTGACTGGGGTAAGTGTACACTTGGCAGAGAAGCCACCGCCACGTTCATAAGGACCTAGAGTGGGACTGTGATCATGTCCAGCAGTCTGAAACATCGTCATGGCCCGCCTGTTATTACTGTGGTGCCTGAGATCTGTGTAAGGAATACACATCTGTCCCACGTCCTGCCCACAGGAGTGTCACCCATTCACTGGTCCTCATAGTGCTCATTTCACATCCACTGCATTTGCATATGAACGAAAAATCTTCACAGTTAGTAAGTTACCGTGCAGTGAGGGCTACCATAGAAGCGATTTCCAAGTTCACACTTCTGACACTGACCTTCATCCCCCGATAGTACATGTAAGCAATATCATATTCTGGGGAAAATGACAGAGAGGAGTACCAACCTACAACCCTCCAGGGCTGCAGGAGTGTCGACCCTATCCGATCTCCATTTAATTCCCAGTGTGTCCATAAATTTCTATAATTGTACATATGACATATTCAGGCTCTGCAGATCATGGCTTTCTGTTACAACTGCTGTCCTAGCACAAAAGCAGTCACAGATGAGTGGTGAATAATGACCTGCTTCTTGGGCAGATGACCCAGCAGAAACTGTGACGTCAGAGGTATCTGTGCTCTGAAAGGTGCTATGTGCCGAATATGGCATTTTACGTGGAGGGTCACAACACAGACCCTTTATGTCCTGAAGAAAGGCCATGTGATTTGCAGTGGGGAATACGACACCATTTAAATGTGGCTCCTGGTATGGTCCTGGGGGCTGGTGGAGGTGAGGCCTCTGGTCATGAAATGCCAACATTGTCTATCATGATCTGGGCTCATCAAACCCTAATCATTAGTTCAGATAGACCAGCCATCAGAGGATTAAAGAGATATTGTCGTTTGGCATAAGAAGGGCCAGAGGCAACAAATAAGAGAGAGCAGCAGGTGGCCTAGGCCTGACATCAGAATTGTTGTAGGACCACTATTCTCCAGGGCCTGCCCCCGTGGCTCAGCAGTAAGGAATCCACTTGCAATGTCGGAGTTGGAGGAGATGTGGGATCTATCCCTGAGTGAGAGAATATCCCGTGAAGGAGAGCATGGCAACCCACTCCAGTATTCTTGCCTGGAGAATCTCTTGGACAGAGGACCCTCATGGGCTATAGTCCATAGGATCATAAAGAGTTGGACATGACTGAAGCGACTTAGCATGCACATACTACCCTGCTCATGCCTGAGGCTTCATGCAGTGTCCCCTATATCTCCATGGACCATGGAAACCACTCTAGAGCAGAGGGGGTCGGGGACATTAGCCCATATCTGCTGGACCCACACTCCTTTCACATTCACACCACCCAGAACCGACAAGGTAAGACAGAGCAAGTTTTTGGTTCACCAACAGGCAGCTAAGGCATCCCTTGCACTAATCCCTAGGGGATAAGTCATCTGTTACTGTTTTGTGACCCAGGGAAGTCACATGGTTCTTTAGGTTTTATCCAGGTCGTCTTTGCCTGCTCTTGTAGCACAAACGTGGAGATGCAGAATGCACACAGACACCAAATGGCCTGTCGAGACAAACAGATTTACTCTCTATCTTTTGAAGAAAAGGTTCTCCAACTCCTGTCTTAAATAATAGCTATTCTAGGCCACTGTCTCCATAGTCTCAGGGAATATGAATGTGGGACCGAAGGGTAGAAGTGGGGGTGCCCGTCCTCACCCTCCTGCCCTGTGTCACACACTTTGGGAAGCTCTTCTCCCATCTCTCCTGCTTTATGTCCTGGGGGTTAGGCTGGGAGGCTTCTGCTGGGGTGAATTCTCAGGCAAGAAGATAGGATGCCAGTTGAAAGAAGGCAGGTTTAGGATCCCTTCACAGATGGGAAGTGGTTGGAGGCTCTGAGGTTCTTGGGATGGGGAGGAATTCGGAAAAAAAATAGTGTTGTAACCAAGCAGGACTCTAAGGAAGCTTCCTAGGACAGACTCCACCCATCTCCGGGCCCCGCCCTCCTGCACTGGGCCCCCCACTTCCCGCCCAAATGGCGGACTCCACTTCGACCCTTGCCCATCTCCCGCCGCCTCTCCTGCGGCCAAGGCAACTGGTCAGACTCCACCCAGCCTTCCCCTGAACCCGCGTGGGTTCGGTCCCTCGGAAGCGGCCGCCACCTTTCCTGCACCCGCTTCAGTGACTCCGAATTCCTGACGGGGGAGCCCGGGAGGCTGCAGCAGCATTTCGTGACGCCCACCTGCCTCTCACGTCTCCCTGCCTTCCCTCCCTTCCTGCTGGGATTCCTTTTTCACCCAGATCTTGTCTTTTCCCTGCAGGGGGACGGCAACCAGCCGCGAGAGGAGGCGGGGAGCAGGAGCCCAGCGGGAAAGGAGCGCGCGGAGCTTTAAACAGGGAGGGGGCCCAGCCGCGGTGTTCCCCGAACCGCCTCGGACACCCCGTCCCTCTCCGGTCTTATGGCCGCATGTCCTCTCCTCGCAGGTTAATCCCCGAACTCACCGCCTCGCGCCGTGCAGAACCGGGGAGCCACGAGCAGCGCCAGAGCCGCGAAACCAAGACGCGCTCCGGGGCCAGCCTTCCAGTCCATCGCCAGCTGGAGACTGGATGGATCCGACTTTGCGGGGAGCTATTTATACCCGCCCAGCTTTTCAGTCCGTTCTCCGCCCGAGTCTCCTCCCCTCGTCACCGACACCGGGCAGTAGCCGCCCCCTCGTGACTCACTCCTGTCCCTTCCAGTCCCTCCCCGTTTCTTTCTCCTCCGAGTCCTTCTCACACCTTCCTCCCCATTCCCGCCTGTCTTCCTGCGGTGGTGGTTTACTGGCTCAGTCGTGTCCGGCTCTTGCAACCCCGAGGGCTGTAGCCCGCCGGGCTCCTCTGACCATGGGGATTCTCCAGGCGAGAGGACTTCAATGGGTCGCCATGCCCTCCTCCTTGGGAGTTTCCTGACCCTGGGATCGAAGCCGGATCTCCTACGTTGTAGGCAGAGTCTTTACTGACTGAGCTTCGAGGAAAGCCCTGCTTTTCTTTAAAAGACTCGATTCCCCCCTACACCCCCCCCACCCAAAAAAAACACCACCCCCACCGGAAAACTCTGCGGATCTGTGGAAGGGCCTGGAGAGAGCACTTAACTGCAGTGCCATCAGCAATATATTTTCTAGTAGTTTCTGTCCCAGGGTAGTCCTAGACATTTCGTGGGCCAAAGTAACTGCTCATTAGAAAGGGTTTGAGGACTGAGGCCGGAACCCGATTTACAGGATCCGCGTGGAGACGGGGAGCCTGTGCTCCCCCGGGCGCCCCCTGGCGGTCACTCTGGCTGCTTGTTCTACTCTGGTGCCTTTGTGCATGCTAAGTTGCGTCAGCCATGTCTGACTCCCAGTGCCCCATGGACTTTAGCCCACCAGGCTCCTCTGTCCATGGGGATTCTCTAGGCAAGAATACAGGAGCGGACTGCAATGCTCTCCTCCAGGGGATCTACACTGTGGGCTGTGTGATCCATTTTCTTCCCCCTCATAGTTTACTTCTATGCAGTGTCCAAGCAGCATTGAGCATCTCAGGTTTACGTCTCAGGGCTATCCACTGATGAAGAGTGAGATCATCCATCACTCATTGGGGCTGACAAGACCTCCTGATTCTTGGGAAGGGGGTCTACCAATGACATTGAGAGGTCAACGTCTGTGACAAAGGGATCCATCTCTCTGTTATCATGGGGCTCTTGGCCTCTGCTTCAGGGGTGACTGAGCCCTAACCTCGGAAGGTCGTGCTGACTCCTCAGCATGGGCAGTGCTCCATTTCATGTCTTGTCACTGAGTGAGGCTGGCTTCTCTGTTTATAGATGTGGAAATGGATGCAAGCAGAGTTTTACCGAAGTAGCAAGAGCAATCAGGTGGAGTTTCATGTTCTTGGAAGTATGCTAGTTGTCAACACTCATTAAAATCACCTCCCAGTTGATTCCACTCACATCTGGGGTCTAGACTGTGTCCAGGTGCCAGGAGCATGCACGGGTTGGGGTGGCCAGGCCTGTCCAGAGAGCCCCGTCTTCCCCCACCTGGCTGTCCTGACCAGGACTCTAATGCTGTCTTTCTGCCTTTCTCCTGCTTTCCCACTCACTTGGCTCTTCGCCAGCCTCCTCCACTGGGGCTACGTGGTCCCCGTGTTGCCTCTTGCCAGGGATTAAACCCATGCCCCTGTCCCCAGGCCTATGCAAGGGAATCTTCCCCTGACACATCAGTCACCTGAACCCACCAAGTTGCTGCCCCACCCAAGCCTGAGTCCTGTTGTCCTCCCAGCCCCCATGTGTCTCTGTTCCCAAATTGTTACACACCAGGCTCTTGGCCTCCTTCATCAATAGAAATCAACCAGAGGCCAGACAATAGAAATAAATCAGGTTTCTTAATCAAAAGAAATTGAGGCAAGGCTTTATTGGGGCTCCTGCTACAGCTGAGGGGAGAGAGGACAAATGACAGTTTCGTTGCTTGCTCACTCCCGGAGGTGGTGGGGCAAGCTTGTTCCTGTTATGGGGTGAGGGGAGGGGTGTTCCCAGGGGTCAGTCAGAGGGGTGGCTAGGTGACTGGCTGAACCCTCAAGTGTTGTTGTGTGCTAGGGGCACGTGAGGCATCCTGCTTTTGCTCTGGGCTCTTCAAAAGTGGCAGCTGGGTTTTTCATCTCTTTGTGTCTTTTTCCCAGAATAGCTTCAGCTACTCCACCTAAAAAACAGTCTGTTTTTAGAAACCTTTTTATTTTATATTGGGTATAGCTGATTTACAAACAGTGTTGGGATAGTTTCAGGTGAACAGCTAAGGGACTCACCCGTACACACATATATATATCCATTCTCCCTACACTCCCATCCTGACAGGGCAGTCACATAACATTGAGCAGAGTTGTGGGTTCATTCCTTGGGCTAGGAAGTCTCCCTGGAGAAGGAAAGAGCAATCACTCCAGTATCCTTGGTTGGAAAATCCCATGGACAGAGGAGCTGGCAGGCTACAGTCCATGAGGACAGAAAGAGTTGGACACACACAGAAAGAGAGCACACACACACATACACACCATGTGCCATACTTAGGCCCTCGATGGCTATCCATTTTAAATAGAGCAGGGTGTACATGACCTTTCCACACTCCCTAACGATCTCTTTCCCCCATCCCTCCTCCAGCAACTAGAAGTTTGTTCTCTAAGTAAGTCCGTGAGTCTCTTTCTGAGAATGCACAACATCCTTATGGCTGATATGAAGAAAGTTTTATGGGTTTTGGTAGAAGATCCAACCAGCCACAACATTTTCTTAAGCCAAAGCCTAATCGAGATCAAAGCCCTAACTCTCTTCATTTCTATGAAGGCTGAGAGAGGTGAAAAAGCTGCTGAAGAAAAATTTGAAGCCAGCAGGGGGTGGATTATGGAGTTAAGGAAAGAAGCCATCTCCATAACATAAAGTGCAGAGTGTAGTAACTAGACCTGATGTAGAAGCTGCTGCAAGTTTTCCAAAAGATTTAGCTAAGACAATCTATGAAGGTGGCTCCACTGAATCAGAGATTTCCAGTGTAGACAAAATATCCATCTATTGGGAGAAGATGCCCACCAGGACTTTGATACCTGGAGGGGAGTAGTCAATGCCTGGCTTCAAAGATTCCAAGAACAGGCTGATTCTCTTGATAAGGACTAATGCAGCAGATTACTGGAAGTCAATGGTCCCTTACCACTTGGAAATTCTAAAGCCCTTTAGAATTAGGCTGAATCTGTTCTGCCTGTTGTCCTTGGATGAAACAATGAAGCCTGGATGACAGCATACCTGTTTACAACATTGGCGCCAAGTGTTTTAAGTCCAATGTTGAGAACAACTGCTCAGTAAGAAAGATTCTTTTCAAAATATTACCGCTGATTGACAAAGCATCCAAGAATGTGATGGAGAAGAACAATGAGATTCATGTTATTTTCGTGGCTGCCGACACAACATCCATTCCGAAGCACATGGATCGTGGAGTAATTATGATGTTCAACTCATTGTATTTAGGAAACACATTATAGGCTATAGCTGCATAGATAGTTATTCCTCTGTTGGATCTGGGCAAAGTCAACTGAAAAATTTCTACACTGAATTCATTAAAAAAAAAAAAGACATAGTTTTTTTAAAAAACATTAGCTAATTTATTTTTTTGGTTGCATTGGTCTTAATTGAGGCACGTGGGGTCTTTGTTGGGTCATGCAGGATCCTTCATTGCAGCTCACAGACTCTCTAGTGGTGTTGCCTGGGCTCAGGAGTTGCGACACGTGGGCTTAGTTGTTCGGTAACATGTGGGATCTTAGGTATCTGAACAGGTAGTTCTTTGAACAGGTATCAAGCCATCATTCCTTGCATTGGACAGTGGATTCTTCACCACTGGGCCACCAGGGAAGTCCCTTCACAGTGGATTCATGATTATAGATTCCATTGAAAACAGTGAATCATGGGAATAGGTTGAAATATCAACATTAATGCGAGAATGGGAGTAGATTTCTACCTTCACAGATGACTTGGAGGGGTTCAAGAATTCATTAGAGAAAGTAAGTGCAGATGTAGTGGAAATAACAAGGCAGCTAGAGTTAGAAGTGGAGCCTGAAGATGTGGCTGAATTGCTGCAGCTGCATCATAAAGCTGAAATGAATAAGGGCTCATTCTTATGCATGAGAAAGGAAGTGGTTTCTTGAGACAGAAACTGCTGTTGGTGAAGAAGCTATGAAGTTTATGGAAATGACAACAAAGGATTTAGAACATAACCTAAACTTAGTTGAAAAAAGCAGCAGCAGACTGCAGGAGATGAACTCCAATTTTGAAAGAGGTTCTACTGTGGGTAAAACCACTGTTAAAAGGGCACTGCATGCTCCAGAGAAATCTGTGAAAGGAAGAGTCATACGATGTGGCAAACTTCATTGTCGTCTTCTTTTCAGAAATTGCCCTACCCGCCCCAACCTTCAGCAACCACCATCCTGACCAGTCAGCAGACATAGAGACTGAGACAAGATCCTCCACAGGCAAAAAGATTTTGATTTGTGAAGACACAGATGATGCTCCAACTACTTTATTTTAGAAACACAGTGCTGTTAATTAAGCTTTGTGTATTATTTATTTAGTCATAAAGTTATTGTACACTTCACAGACTTCAGACAGTGTCAACAAAACTATACGCAATGTGGGAAATGAAAAATTTGTGTGATTCACTTTATTATGATCTTCAGTTTAGTGCCCTGGTCTGGAACACAGCCTGGACTATCTCTGAGGTTTCGCTCTATATACATGGCTTTTGGTACACATTTTCCATCTGGAACTAACATTGGGTTGGTTGTGTAATAAGATGAACAAACGATCTGCTCTTGAGATACAGTGAAATATACATCTCAAGGCAGGATTCAGTTTTACTCCTACAGACAATGTACGAAAACTCCTGTTATTACAATTCCTGTACCACTTGATCCAGATTTATTTTAAAGGATGTCAGTTATATGAATATGTGAAGATGTACCAGCAATTTTTTTGTCAGGTTGATTATTTGAGATATGTTCAATCTTTTCATAGGTTTACAGTTTTATGAAGACCTACATGACCTTCTAGAACTAACACCAAAAAAGATATCCTTTTCAGCATAGGGGATTGGAATGAAAAAGTAGGAAGTCAAGAGATTCCTGGAGTAACAGGCAAGTTTGGCCTTGGAGTACAAAATGAGGCAGGAGAAGGCTATTTTGAGTTTTGTCAAGAGTACACAGTAGTCATAGCAAAAACACTCTTCCAACAAAACGAGAGAAGACTCTACACATGGACATTACCAGATGGTCAATACTGAAATCAGACAGATTATATTCCTTGTAGCCAAAGGTGGCGGAGAAGGCAATGGCACCCCAATCCAGTACTGTTTCCTAGAAAATCCCATGGATGGAGGAGCCTGGTAGGCTGCAGTCCATGGGGTCGCTGAGGGTCAGACATGACTGAGCCACTTCACTTTGACTTTTTACTTTCGTGCATTTGAGAAGGAAATGGCAACCCACTCCACTGTTCTTGCCTGGAGAATCCCAGGGTCAGGGGAGCTTGGTAGGCTGCTGTCTATGGGGTCGCACAGAGTTGGACACGAGTGATGCGACTTAGCAGCAGTAGCAGCAGCAGCCAAAGGTGGAGAACCTCTATACAGTCAGGAAAAGCAAGACCGGGAGCTGACTGTGGCTTAGATCATGAGGTCCATACTGCGAAATTCGGAGTTAAATTGATGAAACTAGGAAAACCCACCAGGCCATTCAGCTATGACCTAAATCAAATCTCATATTATCCAGTGGAAGTGACAAATAGATTTAAAGGATTATATGTGGTACACAGAGTTCCTGAAGAACTATGGATGGAGGTTCTTGACATTTTACAGCAGGTACTGACCAAACCCATCCCCAAGAAAAAGACATGCAAGAAGACAAAATGATTCCTGAGGAGGCTTTACAAATAGCTGAAAAAAGAAGAGATGTGAAAGGCAAAGGAGAGAAGGAAAGATCTATCAATCTGAATGCAGAATTCCCAAGAGTAGCAAGGAGAGGTAAGAAAGGCTTCCTAGATGATCAGTGAAAGTAGAGGAAAAAGAAAAAAAAAATAGAAAGTGAAAGCCTAGAGATCTGTTCAAGAAAATTCAGGATACCAAGAGAACACTTCATGCCAAGATGGGCACAATAAAGGACAAATCAAAAGGACCTAACAGAAGCAGATGAGATGAAAAAGAGGTGACAAAAACAGACAGAAGTGTACAAAAAAGGTCTTAATGACCTGGATAAGCACGATGGTGTGGTCACTCATCTAGAGCCCGGTATCTTGGAGTGTGAAGTCAAGTGGGCCTTAGGAAGAATTGCTAAGAACATAGCTAGTGGAGGTGATGGAATTCCAGCTGAGCAATTTAAAATCCTGAACAATGATGCTGTTAAAATGCTGCGCTCAGTATGCCAGGATATTTGGAAAACTCCACAGTGGTTACAGGACTGGAAAAGTCGGTTTCACTCCAATACCAAAGAATGTTCAAACTCTCATACCATCGGACACATTTCACATGCTAGTGAGGTCATGCTCACAATCCTTCAAGCTAGGCCTGAGCAGATGAACCAAGAACTTCCCAATGTACACTCTGGATTTAGAAAAGGCAGAGGAAGCAGAGATCAAATTGCTAACATCCTCTGGATCACAGAAGAAGTAAGGGAATCCAGAAAAACATCTACTCCTGCTTCATTGACTACACTAGAGCCTTTGACTGTGTGGATCACAACAAACTGTGGAAAATTCTTAAAGAGATGGGAATACCGGACCACCTTACCTGTCTCCTGAGTGGCCTGTATGCAGGACAAGAAGCAATAGTCAGAACTGGACATGGAACAATGGCGTGGTTCAAATTGGGAAAGGAGTACGTTGAGGCTGTATGTTGTCACTCTGCTTTTTTAACCTCTATGCCAAATACATCATGTGAAATGCTGGGCTGGATGAATGCCAAGCTGGAATTAAGATTGCTGAGAAAAATAACAACAACCTCAGATATGGAGATGATACCACCCGAATGGCAAAATGCAAAGAGGAATTAAAGAGCCCCGTGGGGAAGTTGAAGGAGGAGTGAAAACTCTGGCTTAAAACTGAACATTCTAAAAACTAAGATTTTGGTATCTGGGGCCATCTCTTCTGGCAATAATATGGGAAAAAAGTGGAAACACAGGCAGATTTTATTTTCTTGGGCTCCAAAATCACCTGGAAGGTGACTGCAGCCATCGAATTAAAATTAATTTTATTTAAGAAATGAAAGGACATTTGCTCCTTGGAAGAAAAGGTTAAGAAAAGAAAAAAAATAAGCTTACAGTGCCCCCTACGTGTCCGAGTGAGAGGCAGAATCAGACATCTTTCTCTTTAAATCCAAGGGGAGAAAGAGTTAAGGTTTTGAAAAAGGCATATCAAAAGCCATGACAGGCTGGAAGCTAGGCCTTTCAAATCAAACAGTTGGTCAAGTTGTGAACGCAAAGGAAAAGTACTTAAAGGAAATCAAAAGTGCTGCCCCAGTGAACACATGCATGACAAGAAAGCAAAACTGACCATCAGGGTCAAGTGGTAAAATTGGTTTGAGAAGAAAAACGAAAGATGCTGAGTAGGACGTGCAATGCAAAGACATCACTTTGCAACAAAGGTCTGTCCACTCAAAGCTATGGAATTTCCACTAGTCATGCACTATGTGAGTTGGACCTTAAAGAAGGCTGAGTGCTGAAGAACTGATGCTTTTGAATTGTGGTGCTAGATAAGACTCTTGAGAGTCGCTTACACTGCAAGGAGATCAAACCAGTCAATCCTAAAGGAAATGAGTCCTGAATATTCATTGGAAAGACTGAGGCTGAAGATGAAACTCCAATACTTTGCCTTCCTCATATGAAGAGCCAAGTCACTGGAAAAGACCCTGATGCTGGGAAAGATTGAGGGCAGGAGGAGAATGGGGCTACAGAGGATTGGATGGTTTGATGGCATCAGCGACTCAATGGACATGAGTTTGAGCAAACTCCGGAGACAGTGAGATACAGGGAAGCCTGGCATGCTGCAGTCCACGGGGTCACAGAGTTGGACATAACTTAGCGTCTGAAGAACAATTCACCATATGTGAACAGCTCATCAGTTGCCAAAAAGTTACAATTTATCTTATTTATTTGTAGTAATTCATTATGTATTCTATGATCCTGTCAATGGGGAAATAAATCTACTTTTCAAAACAGCCATAGTTTGTGCTGTGAAGTCTGGCTTCTCCTTTGAGGAGGGGAGGAATAGAGGAACACAGGAGTCACTACTGAGGGTGCAGATCTTGATGAAATAAAAAACGATTTCATTGCACAAGTTCTAGGATATGTCTTTGGATCCAGGTATCAGGATTGGGATTGACAGCTAGACTGCATGTTAGTTTAAAAGCGTTCTTTTTATTCTCGGCTTCCACAATAAATGTAGCCGAATCATCAGTTCTCTTTAATCCCATAAGGTGGGAAAAGGGTGAAATGCCCCGAGTTCCCTCTTTGATTAGAAAAAGAAACTTGAAGTATTTATGTCCTTTGCAATAGCGAGATACTGACTTAAATATTCATATTAGGAAATAAAATGACTAAAAGAGACATTCAGGCACAATATTTTATTTTGTTGAAAATACTCTAAAGTTGTTTTTCTGAACATACAAAGAATCCCTGAGTCCTGTAAAAGCAGATGGTATTTTTCTCCCATTATCATCATTTGCAACAATGAGATTCCCATACAGAGAAGAGTCTGATTTTTCACAAACTAGAAGACAGAAAATGTCCTATTTGAGATTTCCTGTTCAAGTAGTTGAACATTTCAGTGCAGGGATTCCATCATTTAGCACCAAGAGAAAGAGGTAAAATAGGCTGGAAAAAAAGAGAGACTCAGGAGGCTGTTCACCAGATGTGACAAGAGACAGGAGACAGTGCAGCCACCTTGTCATCATAACTGGAAGGCCGGCTCCGAATTCCTGGGTCTCATCTCCTGGCTCTAAAGTGAACGCAGGAGAACAAAGGCGGCCAAGCAGAGACTGAGTCCTCAGGCCAAAAGAGCACCTGTTGGGCTTCCTGGGAGCACCGCCTCCTGCAGAAAAGAAAGAGGCCTTGGTCCAGGAAGCTGAGGAACTCCTCTCACTTTCCTGGGGCTGCCCCTCCCCAGGCCCGTCCAGCCCCACCCTCACTGAGGGGCTCCTATGTCCTCCACCCCCACCCCCACCCCAGGCCCAGCAGCTTCTTGTCACCTCCTCCTTCCTTCCTGCATCACAGTCACCCCAGGCCCTGACACCCCCTGCTCAGGCTCAGGACTGGAGCCAGTGAGGAATCAATCTGCTCCCTTTACTCAGGTCCGGATCCTCCCCGAGGGGGGCCTAAAGGACCAGGGAGCAGGTCCCCAGAGGAGGGGCCTTGCTTCCTGACAGCCTTGGGGGGCTGCAGGCAAACCTCCTTCCTTTGTGCCCCTCCAGCCTCTGAGCAGCACACACAGCTCTCAGGACCAGGCTCCCTGCCCCCCATCTCTTCCTGGTCCCCCCAGCTGGGCGCCTCCACCCCAGCTCAGGCCCACCATCCCCAGGCACCTCTGCTCAAGGCAGGGCCGCTTAGTGATGGAGGCTCTGGGTCCCCAGGAGGCTGGTGACTTGCAGGCCACAGGCTGAACTACAACTGCAGCTGCTCCAGGAGCACAGGCCTGGCCTCGCCCTTACCCCAGTCTCTGCTGTGGGGCTCCTGCCTTACCTGCCTGACCCAGGCCACTTTTGTGAGAATAGGTCTTTGGAGCTGGGTCTGCAAAGGCCTTCCCACCCCTTCCTCCTGGGTGAGAGCCCAGTCCCTCTCACCTTGGCCCCTGGGTGGGTCCCCGCTGACACATCACGTGGAGCCCCCATCCGGCTCTCAGCCCCCGTGAGTCCTGCCCTCCCCGAGTGCCTGCTGTTCTCATACCACCTACCCTGGGCCCTGCCAGCCAGCAGTCTGTGCTCAGTCAGGGGACTTGGCTAAACCCTTTAAGCATTAGTAGACCCTCAGCCTAGTGAAGGCCTCTCCCTTTTCACAATGTCACCTGACAGTGGGGACCTCTCAGAACTCAGGGCTGAACTTGTCTGAGTTCTTGCTCTCAGGTTATGTGAGGCCTTGTTCACCTGGTCATTTGCAGGAAGAGGAGGTTTAGTGAGGGGCAGGGGCTGGCTGGGATTTCCCTCCTCGTCCTCACACCAGGCCCCATGCCCCTGCCTTTCCTCTGAATTCTGCCCTCAGTACCTCTTCTTCTAATGGATACAGGCGATTATGATGCCCATTATGACAAAACTGGTGAGAACCCCGGTGGTGATCCAGGTGAAGTGCTTGATGGCTCAGGCCGTGGGCTGCACTGTAGAGGCTCCCGTGGTCAGTGATACTGCGAGGAGGGTAAGAGTGAAGCCCTTGTCCAGACCCCAAACTCGGCAGATGCCTCCTCACCCCCCTGACTCAGTACCCCTACTGTGCAGACAGCTGGCACCCATCACATGAAGGCCCCTGTGATAGATCCCTAGGCGAGACGGGGGGGAGGGAGAAGCCCAGTCCTCACGGGGCTCTGACAGCTAACGGGGGAGCAAGGTTTCCAACACACACACTCAGTCCTGCTGTGACACCAGAGACGGTGACCTGAGGATGCAGTCCTCAGGAGCTGACAGCAGAGGCGGTATTGACAGTTTTCCCGAAGTGGAATTGGTGACATTTGAAAGAAGATTCTGGAAAGAAGGTATAGTGAGAAATAAATCCCAGAAATCAAAAAGATGTCTACAGCTTTGGGATCAGCAAATATGCATGTTCAGTCTTCCAAAGGCCTGTGCTGTTAGGAGAGACGTCAGGAGGTGCAAGAGGAGGGAGGATGACAGAGCGTCCCCGGGCCATTGCTCCCCCAGGAACAACTCACCTCTGACAGATCACATTCTAACACACACACACACACACACACACCACACGGGAGTGGGTCCATGTCACCATGAGAGGACAACCACTTTCTCCTACTCTTCTCACTTACCCGAGGTCTTCAACATTTTCTCCCAGTGCACCAAGAAAGCCCGAAGCCAGGCCCGACAGTCTCCCATGGAGACCTTCTTGAAGAAGTCCGTCACAGCCCTGTCATTCTCCCATTTCTCTTTCATCTGTCTCCCTCCAGGATGAAGCATTGTGCAGTGTCCATTCTCCGAATCAAAGAGGAGGCACAGTTGTCCATTGAAGCCAAACTCCCAGGATGCACTGGTGTGTCCATTGTCTTCACGCCAGCATGTCATCCTGGCCTGCAGGGTCAGAGGGCCTGATCCCACGGAAGGAAAGAAAGAGCTCAGCCTCTGGGCTTGACAGATTCTTACCCACCTGGGTCCACCTCCCCTGGGTCCAGCTAATCTGGCCCTGGTCTCTCCTGCAACAGCTGCTCTTTCCACTGGACTACTAGGGAAGGACAATATCCAATTCTTTTTTTTTAACCCAAAAACAGTGGATGCAGCTAAGCCCCCAGTCTACTCCTCCTGCATTTGGATTTTCTAACTCGCCCTTTATGTGTTTCTCTGGTGTAACGTCAGGCACCTGCTCCTGGAGCAAGTCTCCAGTGTCTCTGAGTGTGTGAGTCTGTGTTTCCCAGGCGCTCATATTTTACACTTCCTCTCCCAATGGACTCATGTACTTGATCTGAGCTGTACCACAGTCATAGGAGAGAAAGACCTTTTGATCAACTTCTCCTTGAACCTCACACCATCGCTGACAATGTCTGGGCCAAGGGCTGATGGTGAAATTATAGGAAAGAGAATGAGGGTCTGTGAAGGCAAAACACAGTGAGGGTGAGGTTGGGGAAAAAAGACCCTGAGGCCCCTTCCCCCAGGTATGTGAGAGCGGAGTAAAGTGCAGGGCGGGCTGACAGAGCAATGACACCCCACAACACACACCAGACAGCCAGTGCCCCTCCTCTCCTTGTGGAGAAGGAGGAGTCCCCTGCCTCGCAAAGATCACACATCCTGGGTGTGTCCCCTTGTCCACCAGGTCCATTCCCAGCATCAGAACCTTTGCCGAGACATGCCAGGCTGCTATGCAGGAAAAGCCTAGATGACAGAGGATGGTCAGAATCTAACCCCGTGTCCTGTGAGAGATGGGGAGGCTGTGGGGATGCCCCTGAGGAAGCAGGATCACAGGGAGAGGGGCAAAGAGGCGGCGGGTTAGCACAGAACCCCAAGTTGGAGAAGGAAGAGTTAATAATTACGGGTCACAGGACTTAGCAAGGCTGGGGAGACACTGCTGATCTCCCACTTGGATGGGTCTCAGAAGCCTGGAGAAAGGCCTGGCCCACATGGCATGAAAGAGAAAGTCCAGAACTTCCGAGGCAGGTGGAAGAGGAGGGGATCCAAGGCTCAGAGAAGTGAATCTGCCAGGGCAGACATGGAATAAAAGGGCAGGAAAGTGTCCACACCACCAGGTGCCATGGGAAAGCCTGATGGACTGGAGCCCGAGAGGAAAGCGTGGATGAGAAGCATCTCCATTAGCTCAAGGATGACTTTTGTGGAAATCAGGGATTGTGGTAGGAGACCGTGTTGCCGTGGGCTTCCAGCAGGAACAGGATGGAAAATGGGGAAAAATCAGATTCCAGGTGGAGTGTTGTATGTTAGGAGCAAAGTTGGTACAATGGTCAAAGTGATTAGTGAAAGTCGCTAGTCGTGTCTGACTCTTGTGACCCAGTCCATGGAATTCTCTAGGCCAGAATACTGTGGTGGGTAGCCTTTCCCTTCTCCAGAGGATCTTCCCGATTCAGGGATCGAACCCAGGTCTCCCACATTGCAGGCGATTCTTTACCAGCTGAGCCACAAGGGGAGCCCGAGAATACTGGAGTGGGTAGCCTATCCCTTCTCCAGCAGATCTTCCCAACCCAGGAATCAAACTGGGGTCTCCTGTGTTGCAGGTGGATTCTTTACCAACTGGGCTATCAGGGAAGCTGAAAGTGATTAGAGAGGCCCAATGCCAGCCAGGGCCTGACTGCCGAGAGCACAATGCTGGCTCAGAGCACAGGGTGATCTAGAGGCAGAGAGATGGTCAGTGAACCTGGATGCAAACTGCTTGACTGACAGACAGAAACCAAGGAGAGACAAACACAAGACTGGATGATCAGCAGGCTGAAAGCAGCCATCCCTCCCAAACATCCCTACCAAAATTCCCAGAACTGAGCTACTTCTCAGAAGGCATCACCAGAGAAAGAAGCCACGTTCCAGTGAGGAGGGCCCTTTCATCACCACAGCAAGAGCAGAAGTCCTTCCATCCTCTCCCGATGAGCCACATGGTTATTTACTGGGGTAAGTCAGTCCAATACTTTGGCCACCTGATGCGAAGAACTGACTCATTGGAAAAGACCCTGATGCTGGGAAGGATTGAAGGCCAGAGGAGAAGGGGACGACAGAGGATGAGATGGCTGGATGGCATCACCGACACGATGGACATGAGTTTGAGTAAGGTCTGGGAGTTGGTGATGGACAGGGAAGCCTGGCAGGCTGCAGTCCATGGGGTCACAAATAGTCGGACACCACTGAGTGACTGAACTGAACTGGAACTGCAGAAGGAGAAACTACTCCCAACCCAGTGTGTTGCTAACATCATACACAGGAACGGTAGCATGATCATGGCCCCCGTGCTGTGAAGTGACGCTCCGAGGACCAGGCAATTAATAGACACCTGTTCCAGGTCCTGCTAACAGTGGTTATCTCTGGGCCCACAGATCCACTCAGTGTCCATTGCACATGTCCTGGACTTCTGACATGAATGGACAGTCTGTGTTGTTAGTAAACTACCATGGGTGAGGGTACCATAGTCGTGAATTCCACATTCATTCTTCTGACCCTGACTCCCCATCCCCTGATAGTACGTGTAAACAACACATCTCCTGGAGGAAATCATGGAAACGAGTACCAACCTAAAGCCTCCCAAGTCCTGCAGAGCTGTGGTCCCTATCTCATCTCCACTGAATTACCACTGAGGTCCTAGGTTCCCTCTAATGGTACATATGAAACATTTCAGGCTTCGTAGACCCTAGGTCTCTGCTGCAACTGCTGTCCTGGCACAAAAGCAGTCACAACTGATGAATGATGAGTGTGGCTGGACCTGCTTCTTGGGCAGATGACCCAACAGAACCAGTGACGTCGTAGCTATCTGTGTTCGGAAAGGTGCTACATGCTGTATGTGGCATTTTACTTGGAGGCTCACAACACAGACTCCTAGTGTCCTGAAGAAAGGACACACCACTTGCAGTGAGAAAGCCCATACCATTCAGTGTGGCTCCTGGTATGGTCCTGGGGCCTGGCAGAGATGAGGCCTCTGGTCATGGAATGTCAGACTTGCCCATCATGATCTGGGTATACCAACCCCTAACCATTATTTCAGATAGGCCAGCCGTCATAGGATAGAAGTGATTATGTGGCTTGGCATAACCAGGGCCACAGAGAACAAATAAGATGTACCAGCAGGGGACCTAGGCCTGACACCAGAGTTGATACAGGGCCACTATGCCCTGCTCACACCTGTGACTTCATGCAGTGTCCCCTACCGCTCCTTGAACCAAGGAAGCCAGTCTACAGCAGGTGAAGGTGAAGTCGCTCAGTCGTGTCCAACTCTTTGGGATCCCGTGGACTGTAGCCTACCAGGCTTCTCCATCCATGGGATTCTCCAGGCAAGAATACTAGAGTGGGTTACCATTTCCTTCTCCAGGGGATCTTCCTGACCCAGGGATTGAACCCAGGTCTACTCACATTGGAGGCAGACGCTTTAACCTCTGAGCCACCGGATCTTCCCAACCCAGGGATCGAACCTGGGTCTACTCCCATTGGAGGCAGATGCTTTAACCTCTGAGCCACCAGGGAAGCCATCTATAGCAAGGGGGTGCATTAGCCCATAACAGGTAGATCCACAGTCCTATCACAGTCCCACCACCAGAAGCTACAAGGCAGGACAGGGTACGTTTCTGGTTCGTAAACAGACAACTGAGGCAGCTCTTGGATGATTCTCTACAGGATGGGTCACTCATTACTGGGGTCAGAAACCAGGACAGTGGACAAGTCTGGTTCTCAGTTGATTTACACATTATATTTGGCTCCTGCTGCTCCCCAAATGCGGAAGCTCCTTTTGCACCCAGATACAGATACCAAATTGCCTAATAAGACCTTGAGATTCACTTTCTTCTATAGAAAAAAAAAATCTGTCAACTCCTACCTTAATCAATAACCATTATAGGCTGCTGCTGTCCCAATTCCTAGACACTATGAATGTGGGACCAAAGGGTAGAAGTGGGGATGCCCAGCCTCACCCTCGAGCCCTGTGTCACTTGGGAAACCCTGTTCCCGTCCCTCCTATGTTTCAGTAAATTCCTCTCCTACTTTCCCCAAAGTAAGAAGGCAGAACTCCTCTGTATTAAAAAAAAATTTTAAAGGCAACTTTCCATGAAAGAGTACTTTCTGTTTCTATTGTATTTTTCTCTTTTTTTTCCTTCTGGCTTTTAAGTTTTCTTCCTCCAACACTGCTTTTTCTTGTACAAGGCGAGAGCATTTTTTCATTTTTCTTTTCCTAAGACAAAGAATTTCATCTTATAGACAAATAATTCCCAAGACTAGTGATAAATATTAAAAAAAAAAAAAAGAAAGAAAGAAACTTAAGGGTTTCCCTGGTGGCTCAGCAGGTAATGAATCCACCTGCAATGCAGGAGACCCCAGCTCAATTCCTGGGTCAGAAAGATCCCCTGGAAAAGGGAGAGGCTACCCACTCCAGTATTCGTGAGCTTCCCTGGTGCCTTAGATGGTACAGAATCCACCTGCAATGTGGAAGACCTGGGTTCAGTCCCTGGCTTGGGAAGATCCCCTAGAGACGGGAAAGGCTATCCACTCCAGTATTCAATCCTGGAGAATTCCACGGACTGTATAGTCCATGGGGTCTCAAAGAGTCAGACAGGAGTGAGCAACTACTCATGGCATATTCAAGGATGAGTCAACTACATTACTCTGATGAAGTAGAAACTAAAAAGCACTTGGCCCTAAGCTAGTCCAAGTATTTGTGTTGAAACAATCTTAAAAAGTATTTATTTTATAACATTATTTAAAAATGTCTTGGTCACAAAAGTTATACAAACACTTTCAACCTAATGAAGGTGATATCTAGAAAATATCCCACATCCCTAAGTCTGTCTTAGAAAGTTCAGATGCTGTGGCTTTCCTAAGGCACAGTGTTCTGGAAGACAATGTGCTTCTGCGGTGCTGGGTGATGTATGTGGCTGCCTGGCTCCAAGCGGGCTTCAGCAGGCACCTTCCCCCTGACGCTGGGGGACTGTGAGGGGACAGTCAGACACAGGCCCCCAGGGCTGCATGGAGCCCTGTGAGACACTGGGCCAGCTGCTGGAACTGGGCTTCTCCTCCGAATCTGAGGCCCAGCACAAGCCATCACATTTCGTAGCACATTTTCCTTCCTTTCTAATTTTAGAAGCAGGGAAGTTTTTGAAGAACTTAATGTCAATACTAATACTGACAGTTGACAGACTAATCCTGTCAGCGCAGCACTGCAGTTAGTATCATAACCTCATCATCTACTTTGCAGAGAAGGAAAGCTAGAGCCAAATCACTGATACAGGGCCAGAAATCCCCTCCCCGTGCCCCTCGCACCCCACCCCCACCAAGCAGAAATGCTGAACAGGGGAAGGTCCACGAAATTGTCTACTTGGAAACCTGCTTATATTCAACTTGGACTCTGCAGGCCACGTGAAAGGCAGGACATCTGTTTCGCTGCGTACTAACAGGTGAAAGGACAGACGTAGTGCCCAACAAGATCAATTCTCTAATAAAAAAAAGTTCTGCATCTAGACCAATGGGCCAGCGCACGTGGTCCCCGCACAGGTAGAGGCTCGCACCAGCCCCCGGGGTCCGGGATGGAGCCGCGCAGGGGAGCCCAGGAACCGGGAAGGAACTGCGCCGCAGAGCCCGGGGATCACCAGGGGAGCCGCGCAGCGGAGCCTCGGGGTCCCTGGGTGGAGCCTTGGGGCCGGGGGTGGAGCCCAGGGAACGCGGATAGAGCCGTGGCTTGGAGCCCAGGGACCGGGGTGGAGCCACCAGCTGCGGCTCTGACAACAGCAACTCTAGCACGTTTAAGCCGGGAGTGCGCTGCCGCCCCCGCCGCCTGGGCACCCGGGTTCGCTCTGCGTTTATAACTTACCGCCGGGAGAGAGCGCTGGTCCTTCAAGGGCCGGGAGATGGAGGGACCAGAAGGGTCTCTGTTGCACAGGTCGGGGCGGGAGGGTGTGCTTTGTGGGGTGGATCTGGGTCCCTTCTCCCCGGGAAGGCCGACTGGTCCCAAACCGCCCGGCTCCAGGGCTCCCACTTTGCAGGGGCGGGTGGAACCTTGGGGGGTTTCACCGCATTTCCTGCCGCGTCCCGGCCACCCTCTTCTCCCAGCGTCACCTCCCAAACTCCCGGCATCACTACTTCACCCAAGACGCCCCTGTTCTGGCCCGGAGAGCCGGCAAGAAGCCGGGAGGAGCCTCCGAGGAGAAAAGGGGCCGAGGGAAGGGAAAGAGGAGGCGGCGGAGGCGACACGCTGCAAGAAGTTTCCTCGAACCCCCGCCGACACCACCCCCATCCCCTTTTCGGGTCAGAACCCATCCAACCTCCTCGCGTTCCCCCGCAAGTTCATCTGGAACTCACCGCTGGACGTCCCGCTGAACAAGACAATCAGAAGCAAAACGAGGAAGCCAAGACTGCTCTTGGAGTCACCCATCTCTCCCTTTGCCACCTGGATCCCAGTTTTGCAAGAGTGCGAGGCTGCCAAGTCAGAACCTGTGATCCTCTTCCGCTAGCCGGCAGCTGCGGTCTGGACCTCCGCCGCCTAAGAGCTGACTGCCTGGCGGTCCCTCCGCCGACAGGCCCCGCCCAGGTTTCCCCTTGGAGGCTTTGCGCCTGAGTCTGGGCTGGGCACTCTTGCTGGGCTCGGGGGTGGGGCAGGTGGGGCCGTCCTGCTCTGTCAGCCCAGCCCTGCAGCCCTACTCTGCTCTCACATGACTGGGGGAGGAGGCCTATGGGTCTTTTTCTCCCAACCTCACCCTCACTGTTTTGCCTTCACACATGCTCACTCTCTTTCCTATAATTTCACCATCAGTCCTCAGCCCAGACCTGGACATCCATGGTGTGAGGTTCAAGGCCAGGTGGACGGAGAGGTTTTTCTCTCCTATGACTGTGATCTTGCTAACATCACGTTCATGAGTCCTCTGGGAGAATTCTGGAGCTGAGGTTCCTATCGTTTTCTGAGAATTAGAGGGGAGCCTGGTTGATATATCCCCTAAAAATGTATTGTAGATGATCATTCTGAACAAGACTAACACTAACAACAACAACCAAAAGGGACGGTAATGAAAGACTGTCTTGATTCCCAATGTCTATTTTTATCTTATGTTCTTTCTTCATTTCCATCCATGGAGCAGAGCTCTTCAATTTGTACTATTTATGCAGCTGGGGAGGCTCCCTTTAGCGATCATTTATCTCTTACTGAGATAAAAGGTAAATATAAAATATATTTATAATATCTATATTATATATATGTATATATAAACATATATATATATTATAATGGTGGATTGTGGGGCTTCCCTGGTGGTCCAGTGGTAAAGAGTCCATGTTTAGAGTCTAGGGGTAGGGGTTCGATCCCTGGTTAAGGAACAAGACCCTACATGCCTCATGGCACAGCCAGAAAATAAAAATGATATATCTTAATTTCTATCTGGGGAAACTAAATTTTAAACCTTAACCTTTAAATATTAAAACTACAAAATTAAAACAGTCCATTAAAGAAAATGCAGCAATATTCATTAAATTAGAAGTTCAAGGTGACATGGGAAACAGAGTGCAGATTCAAAGGCAGAAAAGACCATTCGTTACTGAACTACATGATGAAGTGTTTGAGGCAAATGTTGTATTGTCTTCAAGTTTGAAATGCATCAAAAAAAAAAAGATACATTGATCTTATGAAGATACAAACCCTCCAGGACCATGATCTTGGACTTCCTCCCTACAGAACTGTAGAAAAACCTGTGTTTGTTGTGTAAGCCATCCAGTCTGTGGTCCTCTGTATGGCAGGACCAGCTGACTACTATAGGCTCCTGTGCTGTGCTGTGCCTAGTTGCTCAGTCCTGTCTGACTCTTTGTGACTCCACGTGCTATAGCCCTCCAGGCTCCTCTGTCCACAGGGATTCTCCAGGCAAGAATACTGGAGTGAGTTGCCAGGCCCTCCTCCAAGGGATCTTCCCAACCCAGGAATCGAACCAGGGTCTCCTGCCTTGCAGGTGGATTCTTTACCAGCTGAGCTACTTGGGAGCCAAATATAGGCTCCTACCATCCTACAGAGACTGGGAGATGCCAGTACTATCTCCTTTAATACTTCAGATTCAAAGAGATGGCTCCTAAGGCCCACACTGTAGAATCTGCAGGCCATAACTGCCGAACCCAATACCATGACTACTGAAGCCCACATGCCTCAGGCCAGTGCTCTACAGCAAGAGAAGCCACCTCAGTGAGAAGCTCAAACACTGCCACTAGAGAGGAGCCCCTGCCAGCTGCAGCAGGAGAAAGCCTGCACGCAGAAACATAGGACCAGGGCAACCAAAAACAAAAATCTGTAAACAGATGCCACTCCAGTATTCTTCCCTGGGAAATCCCTTGGACATAGGAGCCTGGCTGGCTACAGTCCATGAGGGCTCAAAGAGCTGGACATGACTTAGGGACTAAACAGCAGCAACAGCAGCAAAGGAAGTTAGAGCTTATTAGATAATACACAGTAGGAAAGCTCATGTCACATAGACTGGCAAATCAGTATCTGTCACTGATTCCTTTTCCACTAGGGTTATAGCTTGTCTTAGTTTCTCATTCTTCCTTTCATCTGGGTGGGGTCATAGAGTATGCTAGCACATTTAAGTAATAAATAGCATTAATAAGTCACCTTAAGAGAAAGAAAGAAAGAAATGGCTCCTAGGGCTTTGAGGAAACAGTCCTGAGTTGTAAAACTGGTAAGAGAAAAAGTGACAACAAGATTTTGAAATAAAATGTTCTAAGAAAAGGGAAGTTAGATGTCTAGAGCTGGGAATGAGCTCGAGCTTCATCTCAAGTTTAGTCCAGCTAAAAGAAATATTAAGGTTACCCTGGTCACACTTCTCAAAAAAAGCCAGTGGAAACCACACAGCAACTCACCTAAGGAAGAAAAAGTCCTCAATAGTGAGGATAAAGGAGGTCAAACCAAAGTCTCCAGAATGTCAATAAGATACAGACTAGCAAGTGATCACGATGACGATGATGATAAAAATAAAAGGTGAGTTTGATTCTGATATTTGCACAGACAAAAAAATAACATGTGGGTTGAAACTTCATTTCTGTGTTAGAATAGAGGGATATTCCTCTGTTATAAAACAGTAATAATAATAGGAATATTGTAATATTCCTCTATCATAAAACAGGAATATCCTGTCCCCTGACAATATTTCAGCCCATAATTTTACCATCTATTAATGATCCTGGACTGATAACATATTCATTAACACTAGAGAACAAGCAGTAACTGAACATGTAGTCAGTCAATAAATATTTATTGGACTCTTGCTGAGAAATGGGAACTTGGCAGGCACAGAGCTGCCCCTGTTGACCATCTCCTCACACAGTGTGGCCAGGATCTCTCTTCGTGTCAACCACACTCTTCCTCTGAACCATGGAGCACAGTAATTGAGTTCAGTGACTCTTTCCTCAATTCATCCCACAAGGATGGCACGTAGCCAGAACCGCTTTTAGATGTCTGGATGAGAAGTTAATTCACTGCACACTGTGAAATTAACTCCATAGAGCAGTTCTTCCTATTAACCAGATTGATGAAATCAGATGGAAGGGGGTTCAGTTATTCTGAGAACTCATTTTCTGGATGTTGAGTATAGACCATGGGAAAGTTTATGACCGGGGAGTCCAAGCCAGAATTCCCTCTTCCCCTCCTGCTTCTGTCACACCTGAGACAGGCTGGGACCTGGACTAAGGTCTCATCAAGCATCAAAATGCAAAGACACTATAAAGGGAGGAAAAGTGCTGCATGCATGCATAGTTGGGACAATTATGAGCAACAAGATACAAAATGATCAAACCCCAACTCCCACTACTGAGGTGTTGAGAGCAAAAGCAAGGTAGTGAGTATAAGCCAACACACAGCACCAGCAACGGGGTGGGCAGACCACCTAAGCCACCCCTCCTGCCTCACCAACAGATCCGCCCCCACCCTCAGCCCACATAAGGGACCAGCGCGTCCCCCTTGGGATCGAGCAAGGGAACTTGTTTCCCTTCCCTCAAACTGTAGCAAGAATTCCGATGAAACAGAGCGGGACCCTATAGTCCTTGCCCCACCATGTACTCAGCCTGCCTTTTGTCCATGGGAAAGGTTTAGCCACACACTAAGCTTAATCAGAGAAGTGAGAAAATGAAGAAACTAAGGAAAATAGTCAATGGAGACCAAATAAGAATAATGTAGTCATTAAGCGTAGTCAAGGACTGTGAGGTCCTTCTCAAGGGCTGTTGATAATATTCTGAGCTCTATCCTGTGAGCTGTCTTATATTACATAAATTCCCACCAGTTGGAAGAAATTAGCTACATGATGACCAGACTGTAGCCATGATATAAGCTGCCACAATTCCAAGAATTGTCCTCAAGGAGATAAGAACAAACCAACCATGGAACCAAAGATTAATAGAACTTGAAATAATCAAGATGACTCTGGTCAGACCATCCATGACCAATTTAGAGATGACTGTCAGAGCTGACTGTGCTGTTTCTGCATGCAGCCCCCTCCCTCTGTCTATAAAAGTTCTTGCCCACTGATTGTCAGTTGGGTGGAGTCAGCTTTGGACAGATGGAGATGCCCTCACCTCCATTTGTTGTTTAGTTGCTAAGCGCGTGACTCTTTGTGACCCCATGGACTGTAGCCTGCCAGACTCCTCTGTCCATGGGATTTTCCAGGCAAGAATACTGGGGTGGGTTGCTATTTCCTTCTTCAAGGAATCTTTCTGAGGCAGGGATTGAACCCACACCTCCTGCATTGATGGGTGGATTCTGGGCAGATTCTTTACCACTGAGCCACCATGGAAATCCCCTACCCCCTTCCCCTCCACCATTCCTGGCATCCAAAATAAGGCAAACTTTCCTTTCCATCAACATGACCTCTTCAATGGCTTTTGAGCGGGAAGCAGCCAGACCCTAGTTACAGGAACATCAATAAAATCTAGCCTGAATTTCTCGTCTGGCCTCTTATGAATTTCTATTGATTAAATAGCCAAGAGGTGGTACCCCACGTCCAAGGTAAGGAGCAGCGGCTGTGCTTTCCTGGAACAGCTGTGAAGAGATACCCCACTTCCAAGGTAAGAGAAACCCAAGTGAGACGGTAGGCACTGAGAGAGGGTGTGAAATGGCAGACAGACGGAAACCACAATCACAGACAGCTAGCCAATATGGTCTCACAGACCACAGCCTTGTCTAACTCAGTGAAACCAAACCATGCCGTGTGGGGCCAACAAGATGGGCGGGTCATAGTGGAGAAGTCTGACAGAATGTGGTCCACTGCAGAAGGGTATGGCAAGCCACTTCAGTATTCTTGCCTTGAAACCCCATGAACAGTAGGAAGAGGCAAGACAGGACACTGAAAGATGAACTCCCCAGGTCCGTAGGTGCCCAACAAGCTACTGGAGATCAGTGGAGAAATAACTCCAGAAAGAATGAAGGGATGGAGGCAAAGCAAAAACAACACCCAGTTGTGGATGTGACTGGTGATAGAAGCAAGGTCCGATGCTGTAAAGAGCAATATTGCATAGGAACCTGGAATGTCAGGTCCATGAATCAAGGCAAGTTGGAAGAGGTCAAACAGGAGATGACAAGAGTGAACATCTCTCATTCTTGGAATCAGCAAACTAAAATGGACTGGAATGGGTGAATTTAACTCAGATGAACATTATATCTACTACTGCGGGCAGGAATCCCTCAGAAGAAATGGAGTAGCCATCATAGTCAACAAAGGAGTCCAAAATGCAGTACTTGGATGCAGTCTCAAAAATGACAGAATGATCTCTATTCATTTCCAAGGCAAACCATTCAATATCATGGTAATCCAAGTCTATGCCCTGACCAGGAACACTGAAGAAGCTGAACAGTTCTATGAAGACCTACAAGACCTTTTAGAATGAACATCCAAAAAAGATGTCCTTTTCATTATAGGGGACTGGAATGCAAAAGTAGGAAACCAAGAAACACCTGGAGTATCAGGCAAATTGGCCTTAGAGTACAGAATGAAGCAGGGCAAAGGCTAGTAGAGTTCTACCAAGAGAATGCACTGGTCATACAAACACCCTCTTCCAACAACAGAAGAGAAGAGTCTATACATGGACATCACCAGATGGTCGACACTGAAATCAGATTGATTATATTCTTTGCAGCCAAAGATGGATAAGCTCTATAGAGTCAGCAAAAACAAGACAAGGAGCTGACTGTGTCTCAGATCATGAACTCCTTATTGCCAAATTCAGACTGAAACTGAAGAAAGTAGGGAAAACCACTAGAACATTCAGGTATGACCTAAATCAAATCCCTTATGATTATACAGTGGAAGTGAGAAATAGATCTAAGGGACTAGATCTGATAAATAGAGTGCCTGATGAACTATGGTCAGAGGTTCGTGACTTTGTACCGGAGACAAGAATCAAGACTATCCCCAAGAAAAAGAAATGCCAAAAAGCAAAATGGCTGTCTGAGGAGGCCTTACAAATAGCTGTGAAAAGAAGAGAAGCGAAAAGCAAAGGAGAAAAGGAAAGATATACCCATTTGAATGCAGAGTTTTGAAGAATAGCAAGGAGAGATAAGAAAGCCTTCTTCAGTGATCAATGTAAAGATATAGAGGAAAACAATAGAATGGGAAAGACTAGACATCTCTTCAAGAAAATTAGAGATACCAAGGGAATATTTCATGCAAAGATGGGCTTGATAAAGGACAGAAATGGTATGGACCTAACAGAAGCAGAAGATATTAAGAAGAAGTGGCAAAAATACACAGAAGAACTGTACAAAAAAGATCCTCATGACCAAGATAATCACAATGGTGTGATCACTCACCTAGAGCCAGACATCCTGGAATGTGATGTCAAGTGGGCCTTAGGAAGCATCACTATGAACAAAGCTAGTGGAGGTGATGGAATTCCAGTTGAGCTTTTTTCAAATCCTCTAAGATGATGCTGTGAAAGTGCTGCACTCGATATGCCAGCACATTTGGAAAACTCAGCAGTGGCCACAGGACTGGAAAAGGTCAGTTTTCATTCCAATCCCAAAGAAAGGCAATGCCATAGAATGCTCAAACTACTGCACAATTGCACTCATCTCACATGCTAGTAACCTGATGCTTAAAATTCTCCAAGCCAGGCTTCAGCAATACATAAGCCGTGAACTTCCAGATGTTCAAGCTGGTTTTAGAAAAGGCAGAGGAACCAGAGATCAGATTGCCAACATCTGCTGCACCATGGAAAAAGCAAGAGAGTTCCAGAAAAACATCGATTTCTGCTTTATTGACTATGCCAAAGCCTTTGACTGTGTGGATCACAATAAACTGTGGAAAGTTCTGAAAGAGATGGGAATACCAGACCACCTGAACTGCCTCCTGAGAAACCTATATGCAGGTCAGGAAGCAACAGTTAGAATTGCACATGGAACATCAGACTGGTTCCAAATAGGAAAAGGAGTATGTCAGGCTGTATATTGTCACCCTGCTTATTTAACTTCTATGCAGAGTACATCATGAGAAACGCTGGACTGGAAGAAGCACAAGCTGGAATCAAGATCTCTGGGAGAAATCTCAATAATGTCAGGTATGCAGATGACACCACCCTTATGGCAGAAAGTGAAGAAGAACTAAAGAGCCACTTGAGAGTAAAAAAGGAGAGTGATAAAGTTGGCTTAAAGCTCAAGATTCTGAAAATGAAGATCATGGCATCTGGTCCCATCACTTCATGGCAAATAGATAGGGAAACAATGGAAACAGTGGCTGAATTTTTTTTTTTTCCCTGGGCTCCAAAATCACTGCAGATGGTCATTGCAGCCATGAAATTCAAAGACGCTTACTCCTGGAAGGAAAGTTATGACCAACCGAGACAGCATATTCAAAAGCAGAAACATTACTTTGTCAACAAAGTCCGTCCAGTCAAGGCTATGGTTTTTCCAGTGGTCATGTATAGATGTGAGAGCTGGACTATAAAGAAAGCTGAGCGCTGAAGAATTGATGCTTTTGAACTGTGGTGTTGGAGAAGACTCTTGAGATTCCCTTGGACTGCAAGGAGATCCAACCAGTCCCTCCTAAAGGAGATCAGTCCTGGGTGTTCGTTGGAAAGACTGATGTCGAAGCTGAAACTCCAATCCTTTGGCCACCAGATGCGAAGAGCTGACTCATTAGAAAAGACCCTGATGCTGGGAAAGATTGAAGGCAGGAGGAAAGGGGGATGCCAGAGGATGAGATGGTTGGATGGCATCACCAACTCAATGGACATGAGTTTGGGTGAACCCCGGGAGTTGGTGATGGACAGGGAGGCCTGGCGTGCTGCCGTCAATGGGGTCTCAAAGAGTCATGGGGTCTCAAAGAGCAACTGAACTGACTGACTGGCCATTTGTTGAGATTTGTGCACTAAACTGTAGGGGTGTCACATTTTAACAAAAAATTAATATCTCAGCTTTCACTAATATCTAGACAAATTGGAAGTTTTCTCCTGTCTGGAATAAAATCAGTTAACTCAGTGATGAAGATGCTGTACATTTTTCTTTTCTGATGAGAATCACAAGTTTTTATTAAAACTCCTGTAATCAAGGACACAAATTATTCAGACTTCTATTTTCCACAGCTGCAAAAGAATAACTTTTGATTGTTTTAAGCTGTTGAGTCTGGTAATTTTTATGAAAGGACTTCACTTCCAACCCAGCCTGCATCTTCTTGAGCAGGATTCCCAACACCAAACGGTAGTTGGTGAGTTATAATGCAGACAGGAGACCAGTTTTAGAAAAGAGCAAAGAAATTGACCCAGGGATGTCTAGAAACTTGACATCTAGTAGGTGAAGAAAGAAATACCAGTGAAGGGTGTGCTGATCAGTACACAGGAAAGGGATAACTGGTTAATGATGTAAATAAGAAGGAATTTCTATTTGGAACAATATACAAAAATTAATTTTAGGTTGATTAATACATGAATGTGACTATTCCTGGGGTCTCAGGGCTGTACGCTAGTAGGAGTGCATTTGGTGAGTTCCTTTAGGTGTGGGGCTGGAGCAGTAAAAAAGAGAAAGCACCATTTTGGGTAGGATCCAGGTTGTTGTTGGGTCACTAAGTCATGTCCGACTCTTTGTGACCCCATGGACTGCAGCACGCCAGCCTTCCCTGTCCTCCGCCATCTTCTGGAGTTTGCTCAGACTCATGTCCATTGAGTCAGTGATGCCATCCAGCCATCTCATCCTCTGTTGCCCCACCTTCAATCTTTCCCAGCATCAGGGTCTTTTGCAATGAGTCAGTTCTTTGTATCAGGTGGCCAAAGTATTGGAGCTTCAGCTTCAGCGTCAGTCCTTCCAATGAATATCCAGGGTTGATTTAGTTTAGGACTGACTGGTAGATACCTAAAATTCCTGGCTCAGCCCTGGGACAGAGTCCTGGCAGCCAGCCTCTCCCCAGAACCACCCCGAGCTCTGTGTGGGCTCTGAGACTGCTGCAGGGCCCTCTGTCTTGGGGGAAGACTCATCAGAGTATGAGTGTGTGTGTGTGTGTGTGTGTGTGTGTGTGTGTGAGAGATAGAAAGGGGGTTGTGCCTGAGAGGAGAAGGGCAGAAGAGAGGAGTGTGTGTGGCAGTGACAAACTTATTTGTGATGAGGAGGGTAAGTGTGAGGAGAGTGAGGGACCACTGGGGAGAGTGTATTGGGTTTGAGGGGAGCAACTACAACTCAGTATGTCAGGACGTCGGGTGTTTGATGGTGTGTGTGTGTGTGTGTGTGTGTGTGTGTGTGTGTGTGACTGTGGACAGCTGAGCCTGGGACAGAAGGGGAGTGGACAGCATGTGTATGCAGAGGGCCCGGAGGGGGGTGCCCTGGGGGCCCCAGAGAGGAGAGAGACAGTGAAGGGAAATGCCTGTGAGGGGGAATTTTCTGGATGGCAGTGGACGTAGATGGGAGCCTTCTGTGTGGAATTTGTGTCAAGCAGTGTGTACAGACAGTGTGAGGAAGCCAGGGTCCCTGTGGGAGGGGAGCCCAGCGTGTCTTGGGAGAGAGTGGAGAGTGTGGAGGGCAGGCAAGCGGGCACTTGTGTGTGAAGGAGAGTGTGTGGTGGAGGGTGGGGGTGTGCAAAGTGGGGAGAGGGTGTGAGGAGACCTGCATGGAAAATTTCTCGAGGGCTCCTGTGCACAAGGGTGGAAGGAGTATAAGTGAGAAGCACGGAGTGTATGAGGGGTGTGTGAGTGTGTGGAGCTGGAGAGTCAGGGTGGAGTGTGGGTGATGGAGGGCAGTGTGCAGTATGAGGGGGCTGGTGTCTGTGAGGGTGGGGGCTGGGAGAAGAAACATGGATGGGGAGTATGGGGCCAGGGCGGGTGATGGCTGCTGTTGGAGCAGTTGCCATAACAACTGACTTCCTATGACTCACCTTTCCTTGGCCTGGACTTTGGAATAAATTAACAGGCTTATTCCTGGCCTGGACCTGGAACTGAAGTTGTAAGGGAGCCAAAATGGGCAGGGATAGTAAAGAAACTGACACCCCCAGGTCACTTCCTTTCAATCTTTTTTTCTTTTAGCTTGGAAATGCCACACAAGAATAGCTGCCTGGGGACAGGTGTCAGCTGGGGTCACCAGCCTTCACCTGCTGACGCCTCCCCCAGGCCCAGGGGCTGAGCTGCATTCCCTCCTTCAGTTCCCAATCAGCCTGGAGCCTCTGAGCCACTGTCTTCCCTTCAGTCCCCTCCTGCCTACAAAGCTCACAGGGAGGGACTCCTGGGGGTGCAACAGGTGGGAGTGGGGACACCAACGGAAGTGGTTTTTTGTGTGAGAAGAGAAGAGCGTGAGACACTGAACGGAGGTGGGGAGGTCGAGAGGGGTTTTTGGCAAGGGATGGGCAGTGTGGGGCAAAGACAGGAGGTGGAAATGACGCAGAAGGAAGTGGGGGGGACAGCAGGGAGGGGCAGGGAGCGAACCTTCTACCAGGAGCACTCTGCTGTGCCCCTCTCCAGGCTGGGTCCCCCTCACTGTCCCCTAATCACTCCCTAGTCCTTTCTTCTCCCTTCACCTTCCTCCTCCCCTTCCTGTCTTTCCTCTTACCACCCCCCCACCCCATCCCAGATTGTCCCAGCTCTCAGCCAGCTCTGTCCAGCAGCTCAGGCAGGAAGCGAGGAAAATGCACAGAGAGACTCACCACCCCCCACCAGCCCCACCCTTAGATACCCACGGCCACATGTGTCCTGAACTCTTTCTAGCAGCAGCAGAAGCAGTTTCAGGGGAAACAGGGCTCAGGAGCCTGAGCCAAGTTCCTGGGAAACACTCCACCCCACCCACAGCATTGACTCCAGGAATTCTCTACTTCCAGAGTCTTCTACTCCTGGCATCTTCCCAGGCCCCATACAAGGACTTTATCTTGACAAGAGGCCACCCTACAACTGATCATATCATGTTTACTTCCCACCAGACGGTTTTTGTTTTTTCAGCTCAGTGGTTAACTGTGGGACTCAGGATCATGTGCTTTCTGTCACTTGGCACTCTCCTCTTCACACGGCTGACCCCCTCCCCAATATGTGTTAGGGCTACTGTACTGGCATCAGCATGTTCCCTGGGGAAGTCCTCAGCCATCCATGTGGATGTGTCTACAGCACATCACGGGTTCAATGGAGACACCAGTGAGGATGGGGGAAGGGGAGGGAGGCTGTAAGGGAACCAAAAAAGGGCAGGGACAGGGAAGAAACTGACATCCTCTGTCATTTCCTGTCAATCTTTTTTTCTTTTAGCCTGGAAATGACACACAAGAATAGCTGCCTGGGGACAGGTGCCAGCAGGGGTCAACTGCCTTTACCTGCTGATGCCTCCCCCAGGCCCAGGGGCTGAACTGCGTCTCTCCCTCAGTTTCTAGTCAGAAAATAGTGGCTACTTGTGGTGGAGAAGCAGTACATTTGCAAAGAACTAATATTTTATTAATACCTGATGCTGGGAAAGATGGAGGACAGAAACAGAAGAAGGCATCAGAGGATAAGATGGCTGGATGGCACCATCGATGCAATGGACATGAACTTGGGTGAACTTCAGGAGATGGTGAGGGACAGGGAGGCCTGGCTGCAGCCCATGGGGTCACAAAGAGTCAGTCATAACTGAGTGACTAAACAACAACAGTATTTTTAATGGTGGTTTGGCAGTAAATAATCCGCCTACTATGCAGGAGACATGTGTATGAGACACTGGTTCAATCCCTGGGTCAGGAAGTTCCCCTGGAGAAGGAAATGTCAACCCACTGCAGTATTCTTGCTGGGGAATCCCGTGGACAGAGGAACCTGGTGGACTGTAGTCCTTGGGGTCACAAAGAGTCAAACACCACTTAGTGGCTAAACAACAACAAAATATTTTTATTAAACTGAAGACAACAGCATCTGGGAACAACATCTGCTCAGAATAGAGGTAAAGACGAGGATTTTTATCTTCTATTTCTTTTTCAACAATATCACACACCTCCACCATCCACTTTATGGTGGAGTCATAAACTCCACTGGATCATCACAGCAAGCCTCTCTCACCTGATTTCAATTTGGTCACAGTCATTATTAGGAGGGCAGCAGGTACTCTGGGTGAAGACAGGAGGGCAGGCAAGGGAGGGACCCCTGCCTGCTGGAGAGTATGACCTCATTTAAGAATCAAGACTTTCTTTTTTTCCTTTCTCTAGATTGGGCTGGTTGGCTCCTGTTACCTGACAGTTGATTCCATTCATTCCATCTTCTTAATTCTTTTACACCTGGAGGTCTTCACCTTTCTCTAAGCTCTTCTACCTAGGTTCTTAAGCCTGAACTCTTCCTACCATCTAGCTCACAGGTTTTTTCTCTCTCTGCTTCAACTCCACAACACAAGTGTGGACCCAGCCTGCTTGGCCCCAAAGCATCCAATTCCAGGGACTCTTCACCAATGTCTGAAATTTCTGGGCCTGAAGGAAACCAGGTGTCCTTGCAAGGGTCATCTGCTGAGACCCTTGACAAGGAGACTGGACAGTCCTGATTCTTCCACAAGCCCCAGAGTAAAACTATTGCCCATACCTGCCAAGAAAAGTGCAGCAAAGAAGGAAGAGAAGGTCCCAGGTAAGAAAGAGAAGATCAGAACCATGTTCACTCAGACCCAGGTGTCTGTGCTCAACGACAGACTTCAGAGGCAGGAATCAGCCTCCAGCAGATGCAAGAACTTTCCAATATCCTGAAACTTAGCTACAAACAGGTGAAGCCCTGGTTCCAGAAACAGAAAAACAACTGACCGAGTAAAAGTGACTCTGTGACTCAGGGCCACAGAATTCCTGGGTTTCTGTTTCTGGCACAGGACTGCTTGGTGACCTCTTCTGGAAACCTGCCTATACAGAGTGAACGGACCTAGGATATCCCACCTGGGAGCAGCCAGAGCTGGAACAGTTGGTCTTGAAGCAACCACCCCAAAAAGAGTCAAAGCTGGTATCCCCAAGCCTGGAAGAGCCAGACTTGGGACAATCAGTTCAAGAAACATATCGAGGAATTACTGCCACCCCAGATCCAGGGCCAGCAAAACTGTCCTGTCAGTGATTTGGAAGTCACTTTGGAGACTGCTGGAGAAAGCTATAATGTAACATAGCAAACTGCTAAGCATTTGAGTTTCCAGCAGCAAATCATGGATTTATCCCCAAATTACTCTATAAATGCAGAGTCAGGATTTTTATAGATAGCTATATTATTCTGTCTTTAATATGAGCAGTGACTGTATTCTCTAGAATTTTTCTTCTTTTAGAATTTTGTACCTTTCTACCTTGGAGCTTCCCAGGTGACTCAGTGGTAAAGGACCCATCTGCCAGTGCAGGAGACACCAGTTCAAGCCCTCGGTTGGGAAGATCCCCTGAAGAGAGAAATGGCAACCCACTCCAGTGTTCTTGCCTGGAAAATCCCATGGACAGAGGAGCCTGGCAGACTACAGTCCATGCAGTTGCAAAAGAGTTGGACAGGACTTAATAATTAACATACACAAGAGACAACTCTACACATGAGCATCACCAGATGGTCAACACCAAAATCAGATTGATTATATTCTTTGCAGCTGAAAATGGAGAAGCTCTATACAGTCAGCAAAAACAACACCAGGAGGTGATCATGGCTCAGATCATGAACTACTTACTGCAAAATTCAGACTGAAACTGAAGAAAGTAGGGAAAACCATTAGACCATTCAAGTATGACTTAAATCAAATCCCTTATGATCATACAGTGGAAGTGACAAATAGATACAAGGGATTAGGTCTGATAGACAGAGTGCCTGAAGAACTATGGACGAAAGTTCATGACATTGTATAGGAGGCAGGGATCAAATCCATCCCCAAGAAGAAGAAATCCAAAAAGGCAAAATACTTGTCTGAGGAGGCCTTACAAAAAGGTGAGAAAAGAAATGAAAGGCAAAGAAGAAAAGAAAAGATATATCCACCTGAATGCAGAGTTCCAAAAAATAGCAAAGAGCGATAAGAAAGCCTTCATAACTGATCAATGTGAAGAAATAGAGGAAAACAATAGAATGGGAAAGACCAGACATCTCTTCAAGAAAATTAGAGATACCAAGGAAATATTTCATGTAAAGATGGGCACGATAAAGTACAGAAATGGTATGGACCTAACAGAAGCAGAGATATTAAGAAGAGGTGGCAAGAATACACAGAAGAACAATACAAAAAAGATCTTCATGACCCAGATAACCATGATGGTATGATCACTCACCTAGAGCCAGACATCCTGGAATGTGAAGTCAAGTGGGCCTTAGGAAGTATCGCTTACAAACAAAGCTAGTGGAAGTGACAGAATTCCAGATGAACTATTTCAAATCTAAAAGATGATGTTTTCAAAGTCAGTTCAGTTCAGTTCAGTCACGCAGTCATGTCCAGCTCTTTGCAACCTCATGGACCACAGCACGCCAGGCCTCCATCACCAACTCCTGGAGTTTACTCAGACTCATGTCCATTGAGTCAGTGATGCCATTCAACCATCTCATCCTCTGTCATCCCCTTCTCGTCCTGCCTTCAATCTTTCCCAGCATCAAGGTCTTTTCCAATGAGTCAGCTCTTTGCATCAGGTGGCCAAATTATTGGAGTTGTCAAAGTACTGAACTCAATATGCCAGCAAATTTGGAAAACTCAGCCATGGCCACAGGACTGGAAAAGGTCAATTTTCATTCCAATCCCAAAGAAAAGCAATGCTAAAGAATGTTCAAACTGTCACACAGTTGCACTTATTTCACAAGCTAGCATTCACTGGAGAAGGAAACGGCAACCCACTCCAATATTCTTGCCTGGAGAATCCCAGGGATGGGGGAGCCTGGTGGGCTGCCATCTATGGGATCATACAGAGTCGGACACAACTGAAGCGACTTAGCAGCAGCAGCAGCAGCAGCAGCAGCAGCAGCAGCAGCAGCAAAGTAATGCTAAAAATTCTCCAAACCAGGCTTCAGTGGTATGTGAACTGTGAACTCCCAGATGTTCAAACTGGATTTAGAAAAGGCAGAGGAACCAGAGATTAAATTGCCAACATCTGCTAGATCATAGAAAAATGAAGAGAATTCCAGAAAAACATCACTTCTGCTTCATTGACTGTGCAAAAGCCTTTGACTGTGTGGATCACAATAAACTGTGGAAAATTTTTAAACAGATGGGAATACCAGACCATTTGATCTGCCTCCTGAGAAATCTGTATGTAGGTCAAGAAGAAACAGTTAGAACCAAACATGGAACAACAGACTGGTTCCAAATTGGGAAAGGAGTACGTCAAGGATGTATATTGTCACCCTGCTTATTTAACTTATTGCAGAGTACATCATGCAAAATGCTGGGTCCAGTGAACCACAAGCTGGAATCAAGGTTACCAGGAAAAATAACAATAACCTCAGATATGCAGATGACACCACCCTTATGGCAGAAAGAGAAGAACTAAAGAGCCTCTTGATGAAAGTGAAAGATGAGAGTGAAAAAGCTGTCTTAAAACTAAGCATTCAGAAATCTAAGATCATGGCATCTGGTCCCATCACTTCTTGGGAAATAGATGGGGAAACAGTGGAAACAGTGTCAGACTTTACCTTTTTGGGCTCCAAAATCACTGCAGATCGTGATTGCAGCCATGAAGTTAAAAGACTCTTGCTCCTTGGAAGAAAAGCTATAACCAACCTAGACAGCATACTAAAATGGAGAGACATTACTTTGCCAACGAAGGTCCTTCTAGTCAAAGCTATGGCTTTTCCAGTAGTCATGTATGGATGTAAGAGTTCGGCCATAAAGAAAGCTGAGCACGGAAGAACTGATGCTTTTGAACTGTGGTGTTGTAGAAGACTCTTGAGAGTCCCTTGGACTGCAAGGAGATCAAACCACTCAATCCTGAAGGAAATCAGTCCTGAATATTCGTTGGAAGGACTGATGGTGAAGCTGAAGCTCCAGTACTTTGTCCACCTGATTCAAAGAACTGATTCATTGGAAAAGACCCTGATGCTGGGAAAGATTGAAGGCAGGAGGAGAAGGGGATGCCGGAGGATGAGATGGTTGGATGGCTTCACCGACTCAGTAGACACGAGTTTGAGCAAGCTCTGGGAGTTGGTGATGGACAGGGAAGCCTGGCATGCTGCAGTCCATGGGGTCGCAAAGAGTCGGACATGACTGAGTGACTGAACTGAACTGAACCAGCAAGTAAACAACAACAACCTCTCTACCTTGTGTGCCAATTGTGTCGATGCCTTTTGTATCAATATGGGAGGAGTGGGAATTGTGGGGAGGATATGACTGGCGTCCAAAGGGATTTCAGAGGCTTTCAGACATGATAAAAAGTGTCTGGCTATGGATAGCTAAATTATAACACCATCTTTGGGTATCTCTAGGATCTAGGCTCTAATCTCAAGAACAGGGAGCAAAAGAACGAAGATGTGTGACAAAGGACTGTTCATATTTTCTGAGAGTGAGAGGCTTTCCTTGTTAAGAATTGCAGTTGTTAAGATGAAGGGCTAAGCTACCAGGTGCTTCACTGACGTTTCCTCTGTCCTGTTTGGCTATTTACTACAACCTCTTATTTGTTCATTACTAATTTTTATAGAAAGAAGCTTTGTATTTTGCCACATCATAATAGACGTTTGACTAAAGAGGAAGCCAGGGATTATTAATTTGTGCCAAGACCTAAGTTCAAAGCAATATTCATTTGACTGGCAGATACATGGATTTTGTGCCAAGCATCATGTTTAATGAAGCAGATAATTGAAACAGAAAGCACTGATTGATTGTACCACATGAAATCACTGAGCCAGCACTGTTTAGTCTTATAATTCAATCAGATTTGAGTGTGACTTAAAAAAAATCAGAATATCATTGCTACCACCTGCCTTTCCATTTATACTTTAGATGAATGAGTAAAAGGAAAAATTCTTAGAAGAGATTAAAGTAGAATTTTTTAAAAGATAACATGTCTGATATTTACAAAATTTTTGACTCTAAACAACCACGTGTGATGAATTGATAATGAATTTGAGGAAATAACTAAATGGTGAACCAGAGCCTAAAAACTTTTGGGAAAATAGCCATACAAAGTGGTAAAACCCAGGAAACTCCAAATTTAGCTCTCTGGCACTGAGCTGCGCCCAGTTACCATTTCCTACAACCTTGTCATTGCTTTGGGTTAAGTTCAGCTGTGAGACATGGGAAGAGGCAAGGGACAGCTAATTCAGGAAGATGCGTTAGGGGCAGAAAGGACAGGAGCACCTTGTCTAAAGTGTCATGCGAGATGTGCGGTATGCTGTGACCAGTCGCGTCTGACTCTTTCGACCCCGTGGACTGTAGCCCACCAGGCTCCTCTGTCCAGGGGATTCTCCAAGCAAGAATACTGGAGTGGATTGCCATTTCCTTCTCCAGGGTCATGCTAGATACTGGAGAAGCAAGAAACAAGTAAGAGGAGGGAGAAAGGTGGGGGGAATAGAAAATAAAGCAGAAGAGAGACGGATTTCTGATATTCATCACTTGATTTGCTTTTGGAAATTAGTCATTTACAGCAATGCCATTTGTCTCTGATGTCTGTCCCCAGTCAGTATCAAAAGGTAAAAAACTAAGGCAGAGGATAGTAAAAACCCACAACCACCAAGGAATCAAAGGAATGTAATGTCTTTTTTCTAAAAGGCTGGAAATTTTTATTGCAAAATTAAAAGAATCTTATTTTTAAACCTAGTTTAGGCAATAAAGAAATACATAATGAAGTGAGTATATTAAATAGTGAACAATTTAGTATATATTTCTACAAGTGTTTCAATATATGTAATATGGGTGGTATTTGTATGTCAATTTTAATGGAGCATTAATACATTGTAACAAGCTTATACCTACATTCTCTTCTGAACCTTTTATCCACTTGCCATTACATTTTGCAGCCTCTTTGCCTGTCAAAATTTAGAGACAACTATTCAAGAACATTCCAATTCCCTATTTTCCTTATTAAACGTATTAGCCAAGATTGAGATGGTTTCTTCCTCAAATATTCTCTGTCAAAACATTTCTGATAATGAAGAAAAGAGTGAAATTCAGGTAGTTGAACCAGGGAAAGATCAACTTTTTTGATTCTTTCTAACATCTCAATAAACTGAGGAAAATTCTGAAAGAGATGGGAATACCAGACCACCTGACCTGCCTCTTGAGAAACCTATATGCAGGTCAGAAGGCAACAGTTAGAACTGGACATGGAACAACAGACTGGTTCCAAATAGGAAAAGGAGTACATCAAGGCTGTATATTGTCACCCTGCTTATTTAACTTCTATGCAGAATACATCATGAGAAATGCTGGGCTGGAGGAAGAACAGGCTGGAATCAAGATTGCCGAAAGAAATATCAATAACCTCAGATATGCAGATGACACCACCTTTATGGCAGAAAGTGAAGAAGCACTAAACAACCTCTTGATGAAAGTAAAAGTGAAGAGTGAAAAAGTTGGCTTAAAGCTCAACATTCAGAAAACTAAGATCGTGGCATCTGGTCCCATCACTTCATGGCAAATAGATGGGGAAACAGTGGAAACAGTGTCAGACTTTATCTTTCTGGGCTCCAAAATCACTGCAAATGGTGATTGCAGCCATGAAATTCAAAGATGCTCACTCCTTCGAAGGAAAGTTATGACCAACCTAGACAGTATATTGAAAAGCAGAAACATTACTTTGTCAACAAAGGTCCATCTAGTCAAAGATATGGTTTTTCCAGTGGTGGTGTATGGATGTGAGAGTGGGACTATAAAGAAAGCTGAGCACAGAAGAATTGATGCTTTTGAACTGTGGTGTTGGAAAAGACTCTTGAGAGTCCCTTGGACTGCAAGGAGATTCAACAAGTCCACCCTAAAGGAGATCAGTCCTGGGTGTTCATTGGAAGGACTGATGTTGAAGCTGAAACTCCAATACTTTGGCCACCTGATGGGAAGAGCTGACTCATTTGAAAAGACCCTGATGTTGGGAAAGATTGAGGGCAGGAGAAGAGGACAACAGAGGATTAGATGGTTAGATGGCATCACCGACTCAATGGACATGGGTTTGGGTGGACTCCAGGAGTTGGTGATGGACAGGGATTTCTGGCGTGCTGCGGTTCATGGGGTCGCAAAGAGTCGGACATGACTGAGAGACTGAACTGAACTGAGGACATTCTGCTAAGTGAAATAAGACAGTCACAAAAAGACAAATACTATGTTTTTCCACATATACAAGATTCTTGGAGTAAACAAAATAGGACAGAAAGTAGAATGGTGGTTTTCATGGGTCAAGGAGAAGGTGAAATGGAGAGTTAATGTTTGAATGGTACAGAGTTACAGTTTTGCAGTGATAAGGTCTATGGAGGAAGATAGTGGTGATGATTACACAACAATGTGAATGTATTTAATTCACTGGACTGTACACTAAAAAATATTTAATAGCTAAGATGGGATTTCCCTGTTGGTACAATGGATAAGAATCCAACTGCAAATGCAGGGGACATGGGTTCTGTCCCCGGTCCAGGAAGATTCCATGTGCTGAAGAGCACTAAGCCCATGCGCCACAACTATTGAGGCTGCATGCCACAACTGCTGAAGCTGGCATGCTTTAAAGCCCTTACATGGCAACTACTGAAGCCTGTGTGCCTAGAGCCTGTTCTCCACAACAAAAGAAGCCACTTCAATGAGAAGCCTGTGCACTGCAACAAATGTTCACCACATCTAGAGAAAGCCGGTGTGCAGCAACCAAGACCCAGTATAGCCAAAAATAAATTAATTCATTAACTTAAAAAATTAGCTAAGATGGTAGATTCTGCTATGTGTATTTTATCACACACAAAAAACAGTTAAGGGTGCACAAGTCTGGCTCATCACTGGTCCTACTTTCCTGGCAGCAGGCCTCAACCCTGACCCTTCCTGCACCTGATTTCTGCTCTGAGTCAACTGGTTTACAGCAGGAGCAGCCGCAGAGAGAGGCCACACCCAGGCAATGATGACGTGGGTGTTTGCCACTGGGCTGGTAGGGTAGGGAAGGATGGGGGCAGCTCTAAGTGCCAACAACAAGGATCTGAAAACGTGGACCTGGGACATTGCCTAAAGCTGGAAGACCCCTCATCCTGGTGTGGGTTGCCCAATAGGCCGCCCTGCTCTCCAGAGCCTGAGAAAGGGTAGAAGCTTGTGTGCTGACACTTCACCAGAACTCCCCAGAACTTCCGGCAGGGACTGGAATTAACTCTGATGGAATGGAAGAGATGGCACAAGCCAGTGAACAGAAAGGTGATGGGAAAACAAAAGAAGCAACCCTCTCCACAGAGAGGTGAAGAGTCCAACTCTGGGCTGAAAAACCTGTGTGACCTCACATGGAGAGCTGCCCTCCTCACCCAAGCCATGGCAGGGAAAGCCTGGGATCCTAACTACTAGGTCAGCTGGAAACTCTGGAAATATATATATATATATATATACTTTTTAGCTAGACTCAGATTTAATAAATTAATAAATTATTTACTCAAAAAAAGAATAAGTTGGTGACAAATTCACACTCAAGTAGTTTTGACTGTTATGGGGAAGTAGTAGCCTATCATTTGAAACCCAAGCAGCAAACATAGCATACATATAGGTTACACACATTTTGCTATTTGTTAAATATATAGGCATATAGATAAATATGTTTACATCCTTCAGTAAGCTGTAAGAGCACAAAACTAGAGAACAAATCTTTCCTATATTCAACTTATTTGACCTGAAAATAATATACTTTCCATCTTTCAACATATATTCTAATTTCTTACCTTGCCTTAGAAAGTAAATGTGCACAGTTCAACCTGTATTATTTCCATGCTAAATACTAGTTGCATGCATTTATTAAACAGGAGCATCCTTATGAGGGGATTTATGAATTTGTTCTGGGACAGAAAATGAGAACCAGATAGTGATTTCATCACCTTAAACTGAATTCCTTAGCATCCCCTCATGATAACGTATGGCAAATCTTTAACCATAAAGTACATTCTGAGCCTTGTGTAGTTCAAAGTGCTAGGACAAAATCATACCATTCTCACTACCTTTGAAAATAAACAGAATTCTTATACTTACCTTAGATCTTGTTTGAACATCCCATTCAATTTATTGGAATTTTTTAAAATGCTGCATTACAAATGTAATACCGAATGAAGAAAACAAGTTAAATCTCTCTTTTTTTTGCATTAAGAATAATTTTATTGTTCTTTCAATATAAAATTAAACTGATAGATCATTTTAAAGGAACACACTTTTCTTAAAGAGATGAGATAAGGAAATAAAGTAGTAATATTTTGTTTAACTTATAAGTAAACCCTAGGAACACAACTTATTCCATTAACAAGTTAAATCTTATTGAAAGCAATTATCAGTCTAATAGCATCAGTGAAAAACCAAAATGGTACATTTAGTCAAGCCATGAAATACACATAAAATCTAGCTATTTTTCTGTTATTCTTTGAACATCTTCAAGTTGGAAAATACATTATAAAAAGCTGAAAGATTCTGCCAAGTTTACTCATTGAGTACTTTTGACACTGAAAATAAGAGAAAGATTAATACCACAGTTTTAACCACTGGGACAGAAGAATCATTAAATGATAGGATTGAGGACTTCTCTGGTGGTGCAGTGGTTAAAATCCGCCTGCCAATGCAGGGGACCGGGTTTGAACCCTGGTCCAGGAAGATCTCACATGCAGTGGGGCAACTAAACCTGTATGCCACAACTACTGAAGCCCTGGCTCCCAGATCCCATGCCCTGCAACAAGATAAATCACCACAATGAGAAGCCACCACACAACTAGAGGGTAGCCACTGCTTCTCACAACTAAAGAAAGCTGGCACGTAACAATAATGATCCAGTGTAGCCATAAATAAATAAATAAAATGAAAATTTTTTAAGGAATAATTACCAGTGGAGCCCCAGGGCATTCCCTGTCTCATCCCTTTCAGTCGTGCAGTTTGTGTCTAGGTTGGCCGCCCATCTGGGTGTTTGCCTCTAGGATCGCCCTGTGCTGGGAACCAGCATCATACTCTACAGTCAGGACCTGGCAGCCGTCCCTTCTCTCTACTCATATCAACCATTGTGCCTGCTTTGTTCCTGACACGGTGCATCCCCACCTGGGATCTGCATGCGTTCAACCCCTGTTTCTGCTGGAAGCCCACTGGAGACACCTGCGAGCAGCATCCTGACCTTCAGCAAAAGCCCTCCTGTGTTACCAACCAGGGCTCCTGGACTCGATCAATAGAAGTTGGTAAAAGGCCAGACACAAATTCAGGGGGAAAAAAGCTTTATTGGGACTCATGAGGGAGCAAAAACAAGTAACATGTTTCCTTGCTGGCTCCAGAGGGTGGAGGAGCTGGTCCCACCTATGAGATGAGGGTGGGGGCGGGTCCTGGGTTCAAGCCAGGGGGGTGACCTGGGTGTTTGTTCCCCCTTGGTGGTGCTGTGTGCAGGGATCATGACCAGTACCCTGCTTTTGCTCCTGGCTGCTCTGAGATCGCCTTCGGTTTTGGTCTATTTGTATCTTGTTGTTGATTATTTTCCCTAACATGCAATTACTTTTAGCCCCTTACAATTTCTTTGTGTTTTGATGCTTGATGTGACTTTTGTCCAGGTTCACTCACTGCAGCAAACTGTCCCAGCCTGTCTCGTTACCCACTGAGGGGTCCACACCCTTATTCTTAACAGTTAAGGGGCCAAAGCTTTCTTCTATCAGAACTTCTCCCTGCTGGACAGAGACCACTGAACTGAGCCTCCCCTCAAGGTGCAGAAGTCCCTCACAAGGACTTACATGGATCTGGGCCTCCCTCCACTGGAACAGGCTATATTCCTTGAGCCACCAGGAGTGTTATTTCAAACTGGTAGATCCTACAGACACAAAGTCAATCAAAGGGTTAAATAAACAAGGACTAGAAAGGAAAGAACAACAATAGCCATTAAAGGGCCTAGAAAGGGAAGGACCCGAGTTAACTTTGGAGGGACTTTGTCTTTTTTTAAGCTCTTGGCAGAGGCGAAATCTCCCATGAAAAACTTATGAAGCCCCTCTACCTGTATATTTAAGGTGCATATTTACACCTTAATATAAGATGTAGTAATATAAGGTGTCTATTTCCTTAATATTGATCTAGAGGGACCGCAGTGAGCGGTGCTAAAGAGGGATCTTAGTTTCCTGCCCAGGAATTGAACCTGGGGAGCTTGGTGTAAAATGAGGAGTTCTAGACACTAAACACCAGGCGCGAGATGCAAAGTTCCCTTGGCTCTTACCATCTTTGAAAACAAGAATGTTTCAAGGAGGCAAAAACTGTAAAAACAGATACCAAAGTTATTACTGGGGACATACAGAAATAGTTCATTTTAAGACGGAAGCAAGGTGGAAATATACACCCAGAGAGAAGTGCAGGAGTCCTGAATGAGCAGCACAAAGAAGCTAGGCTAGGATTTAACACACACATACAGGGCTTCCCTTGTAGCTCAGTCAGTAAAGAATCTGCCTGCAGTGCAGGAGACCGGGATTCGATCCCTGGGTTGGGAGGATCCCCTGGAGAAGAAAATGGCAACCCACTCCAGTATCCTTGCCTGGAAAATCTCATGGATAGGAGTCTGGTGGGCTGCAACCATGGGGTTGCAAAGAGTTGGGCACGACTGAGCAACGAACACTTACTTACTTACGTGTCTCTATCTTCCCTGGTGGCTCAGTTGGTAAAGAATTTGCCTGCAATGCAAGAGACCCGGGTTCGATCCCCGGGTCGTGAAGACCTGAAGAAGAAAATGGCAACCCATTCCAGTCCTCCCTTGCCTGGAGATTTCCATGAACAGAGGAGCTGGCAGCTGACAGTCCATGGGATCCCAAAGAGTCGGACATGACTGTGTAACTAACCTTCTTTCACTTTCACTTCCATACATGCATCTATTCTTCCCCAGCTCCCCTCCCATCCCCACCCAGGCTGCCACATAACATTGAGCAGAGTTCTATGTGCTATACAGTAGGTCCTTGCTGGTTATCCATTTTAAATAAATCAGTGTGTACATGTTGATCCCAGACTCCCTAACTATCCCTTTCCCCTCATCCTTTCCCCCTGGCAACCATAAATTCATTCTCTAAGTCTGTGAGTCTCTTTCTGTTTTGTAAGTAAGAGCACTTGTATCACGACTTTTTGGATTCCACATATAAGGGACGTCAGAAGGTGCTTCTGTTTCCCTGTCTGACTTATGTTGTTCAATATGACAATCTCCAGGTCCATCCACATTGCTGCATATGGCATTATCTCATTCTTTCTGATGGCTGAGTAATATTGCCCTGTGTATATGTCCCACATCTTCTTTATCTATTCACCTGTGGGTGGACGTTTAGGTGGCTTCCAGGTCCCGGCTACTGTGAGCAGCGCTGCCGTGAACACAGGTGTCCTCTCAGACCCTGTTTCCTCAGAATCTCCAGGTGCACTGAATCCCATAAGACGGAGAAACGGTGAAACATCATGACCTCTCTTGTGGGTTAGAAAACAAAAATCTTAAATATTTCAAGTTTTCTGGAGTTCTGAGATGTTGATTTAAATAGCGCTAGCATCATAAACAGGCTTCCCCAGTGGCTCAGATCGTAAAGAATCCGCCTGTCAACGCAGGAGACGCGGTTCAATCCCTGAGTTGGAGAGGTCCGCTGGAGAAGGAAACAGCAACCCACTTCAGTGTTCTTGCCTGGAGAATCCCATGGACAGAGGAGCCTAGCGGGCTAAAGTCCACCGAGTCGCAAAGAGTTGGACACGACTGAGCGACTAACACTTTCCCTTTCAGCATAATAAACTATTAAGGGAAATAGTCATGAATAAAATTATCTTCTATTGAAAATAGGCTGAGGTGATTTCTCCAGACACAGAAAGAATCTCTGAGTCCTGTAATAGCAGATGGTATTTTTCTTGCAATATCATTTGGAAGAATGAGGTCACGAGGCAGAATCTAATTATCCACAAACTAGAATATGATGAAAAAATGTTCTGTTTGTGGAGATTTCTTCAACTACTTGAGCATTTCAGTGTAGAAATTCCATCACTTAGCACCAGGAGAAAGTGGCGAAATAAACTGTTTCTGTTTAGTGTTTTAGAGATGCTGATTAGGATTTCCCCAAATGTGATAAAGCCCATGAGGTGATGCATCTACTGTGACATCATAACTAGAAAACAGACTCAGGATTCATGGGGTCTGATCTCCTGGATCTAAAGTGAAGAGCAGGAGAAAGGCAGACAGAGCACCTGCTGCGCTTCCTGGGAGCACAGTCCCTGCAGAAAAGAAAGAGCCTTGGTCCAGGGGGCTGAGGAACTCCTGTCACTTTCCTGGGGCTGCCCCTCCCCAGCCCCACCTCGGGCCCTGCCCTCACTGGCTCCTATATCCTCCAACCCCACCCTAGGCCGCAGCTTCTTGTCACCTCCTCTTTCCTTCCTGCATCACAGAGTCACCCCAGGCCCTGACACCCCCTACTCAGGCTCAGGACTGGAGCCAGTGAGGAATCAATCTGCTCCCTTACTCAGGTCCGGATCCTCCCCGAGGAGGGCCTAAAGGACCAGGGAGCAGGTCCCCGGAGGAGGGGCCTTGCTTCCTGACAGCCTTGGGGGGCTGCAGGGAAACCTCCCTCCTTTGTGCCCCTCCAGCCTCTGAGCAGCACACACAGCTCTCAGGACCAGGGTCTTTGCCCCCCCATCTCTTCACGGTCCCCCCAGCTGGGCGCCTCCACCCCAGCTCGGGCCCACCACCCCCAGGCACCTCTGCTCAAGGTAGGTTCCCTCAGTGATGGAGGCTCTGGGTCCCCAGGAGGCTGCTGACATGTAGGCCACAGGCTGAACAACAGTTGCTGCTGCTCCAGGAGCACAGACCTGGCCTCACCCCTTCCCCCAGTCTCTGCTGTGGGGCTCCTGCCTTGCCTGCTTGACCCAGGCCACTTCCTGTGAGAACAGGCCTTTGGAGTTGGGTCTGCAATTATTGCTCTTGGGTGATATGGGATCTTATCCCCCTCCTCATTTCCAGGGTGAGGAGGTTCAGTGAGCAGCAGGGGTTGGCTGGGATTCACCTACCCCGGCCTAACACCAGGCCCTGTGCCCCTGCCTTCCCTCTGAATTCTGCCCTCAGTACCTGCTCCTGGAAAGGACTCAGCCCAGGAAGACAGTTATGTCAAAACTGGTAAGGAGCACGGGGAGGATCCAGGTGATGTGCTTGCTGGCTGTGGCCGAGGACTTCACTGTAGGGGGGCCCGTGGTCGGTGATGCTGCAAGGAGAATGAGGGTGAAGCCCTCGTCCAGACCCCAAACTCGGCAGATGCCGCCTCAGCCCCCCTGACCCAGGTACCCCTACTATGCAGCCTGTTTGCACCCACACGTGGAGGCCCTTGTGACAGGTCCTCAGGCGAGATGGGAGGGAGGGAGGAGCCCAGTCCCCATGGGACTCTGACAGCTAATGGGGAAGCAAGATTTCCAACAGAGTCACTCAGTCCTGCTGTGACATCAGAGATGGTGACATCAGGATGGAGTCCTCAGGAGCTGACAGCAGAGGTGCTATTGACAGATTTCCAGAAGGAGAACTGGGGACATTTAAAAGAAGGTTCTGGAAAGCAGGAATAGTAAGAAGGAGATTGGAATCACAGAGACGCTCTCATGTTTAGGGTCAGTGAGAATCCGTGTCCAACAGTACAAAGGCCTGTGCTGTGAGGAGAGACGCCAGGAGGTGGACGAGGAAGGAGGGTCACAGAGCATCCCCGGGCCATTGTTCTCCCAGGACAGCTCACCTCTGACGGATCATTTTCACAAACACAGAGGGGTGGGTCCATGTCACCAAGAGAGAACTACCACTTTCTTCTACTCTTCTCACTTACCCGAGGTCTTCAACATTTGCTCCCAGAGCTCCAAGAAAGTGTGATGCCAGAACCAACAGTCTCCATGGAGACCGTCCTGAAGAAGTCCGTCACAGCCCTGTCGTTCTCCCACTTCTCTTTCATCCGCCTCCCTTTTTTCATCCAGTCTTGTGTTTGTCTCTCCTTGGTTTCTGTCTGTCAGTCAAGCAGTTTGCATCCAGGTTCACTGACCATCTCTCTGCCTCTAGATCACCCTGTGCTCTGAGCCAGCATTGTGCTCTCGGCAGTCAGGCCCTGGCTGGCATTGGGACTCTCTAATCACTTTCAGCTTCCCTGATAGCTCAGTTGGTAAAGAATCCGCCTGCAACACAGGAGACCCCAGTTCGATTTCTGGGTCTGGAAGATCCGCTGGACAAGGGATAGGCTACCCATTCCAGTATTCTTGGGCTTCCCTTGTGGCTCAGTTGGTAAAGAACCTGCCTGCCATGCTGGAGACCTGGGTTCAATCCCTGGATTGGGAAGATCCTCTGGAGAAGGGAAAGGCTACCCACTGCAGTATTCTGGCCTGGAGAATTCCATGGGGGTCACAAGAGTCAGACACGACTAGCGACTTTCACTAATCACTTTGACCATTGTACCAACTTTGCTCCTGACATACAACACTCCACCTGAAATCTGATTTTTCCCCATTTTCCATCCTGTTCCTGCCGGAAGCCCATGGGAACATGTTCTCCTACCACTATCCCTGATTTTCACAAAAGTCAACCTTGAGCTGTTGCAGATGTTTCTCATCCACGCTTTCCTCTCGGGCTCCATAGAGTTCATCATGCTGTCCCATGGAGCTGGTGGATTGCACACTTTCCCGCCCTTTCATACCGTGTCTGCCTGGGCAGATTCACTTCCCTAAGGCTTTGATTCCCTCCTCTACCACCTGCCTCAGAAGTTCTGGACTCTCTCTTTCATGCCATGTGGGCCAGGCCTTTCTCCAGGCTCCCGAGACCCATCCTAACGGGAGATCAGCAGCGTCTCCCCAGTCTTGCTAAGTCCTGTGACCTGTAATTATTAACTCTTCCTTCTCCAACTTGGGGTTCTGTGCTCACCTGTCGCCTCTTTGCCCCTCTCCCTGTGATCCTGCTTCCTCAGGGGCATCGCCACAGGCTCCCCATCTCTCACAGGACCCGGGGTTAGATTCTGACAGTCCTCTGTCATCTAGACTTTTCCTGCATAGCAGCCTGGGACGTCTCTGCAAAGGTTATGATGCTGGGAACAAACCTGGTGGACAAGGGGACACAGCCAGGATGTGTGATCTTTGCCAGGCAGGGGACTCCTCCTTCTCCACAAGGAGAGGAGGGGCACTGGCTGTATGGTGTGTGTTGTGGGGTGTCATTGCTCTGTCAGCCCAGCCCTGCACTTTGCTGCGCTCTCACATAACTGGGGGAAGGGGCCTCAGGGTCTTTTTTCCCCAACCTCACTCTCACTGTGTTTTGCCTTCACAGACCCTCATTCTCTTTCCTATCATTTCACCATCAGTCCTTGGCCCAGATATGGTCAGCCATGGTGTGAGGTTCAAGGAGAAGTTGATCAAAAGATCTTTCTCTCCTATGACTGTGGTATAGCTCAGATCAAGTACATGAGTCCATTGGGAGAGGAAGTGAAAAATATGAGCACCTGGGAAACACAGACTCGCACACTCAGAGACACTGGAGACTTGCTCCAGGAGCACGTGCTTGACGTTACACCAGAGAAACACACAGACAAGGGTGAGTTGGAAAATCCAAAAGCAGGAGGAGTAGACCGGGGGCTTAGCTGCATCCACTGTTTTGGGGTAAAAAAAAAAAAAAAAAAAAATGGATATTGTCCTTCCCTAGTAGTCCAGTCGAAAGAACAGCTGTTGCAGGAGAGACCAGGGCCAGATTAGCTGGGCCCAGGGGGGGTGGACACAGGTGGTTAAGAATCTGTTAAGCCCAGAGGCTGAGCTCTTTCTTTCCTTCAGTGGGATCAGGCCCTCTGACCCTGCAGGCCAGGATGACATGCTGGCGTGAAGACAATGGACACACCAGTGCATCCTGGGAGTTTGGCTTCAATGGACAACTGTGCCTCCTCTTTAATTCAGACAATGGACACTGCACAACGGTTCATCCTGGAGGGAGACAGATGAGAGAGAACTGGGAGAATGACAGGGCTGTGACGGACTTCTTCAAGAAGGTCTCCATGGGAGACTGTCGGGCCTGGCTTCGGGCTTTCTTGGTACGCTGGGAGAAAATGTTGAAGACCTTGGGTAAGTGAGAAGAGTAGGAGAAAGTGGTCGTCCTCTCATGGTGACATGGACCCACTCCCGTGGTGTGTGTGTGTGTGTGTGTGTGTGTGTGTGTGTGTGTGTGTGTTTGAGAATGTGATCCGTCAGAGGTGAGTTGTTCTTGGGAGAGCAATGGCCTGGGGACGCTCTGTTATCCTCCTTCCTCTTCCACTCCTGACGTCTCTCCTCACAGCACAGGCCTTTGGAAGACTGAACATGTATTTTTGCTGATTCCAAACCTGTAGACATCTCTTTGATTTCTGGATTTATTTCTCACTATACCCTCTTTCCAGAATCTTTCAAATGTCATCAATTCCACTTTGGGAAAACTGTCAATACCGCCTCTGCTGTAGCTCCTGAGGACTGCATCCTCAGGTCACCGTCTCTGGTGTCACAGCAGGACTGAGTGGCTGTGTCGGAAACCTTGCTCCCCCATTAGCTGTCAGAGCCCCGTGAGGACTGGGCTCCTCCCTTCCCCTCATCTCGCCTGGGGATCTATCTCAGGGGCCTCCATGAGATGGGTGCAAGCTGTCTGCACAGTAGGGGTACTGAGTCAGGGGGGTTAGGAGGCATCTGCCGAGTTTGCGGTCTGAACAAGGGCTTCACTCTTACTCTCCTCGCAGCATCACTGACCATGGGAGCCTCTACAGTGCAGCCCATGGCCCCAGCCAGCAATCACATCAGCTGGATCACCACCGGGGTTCTCACCAGTTTTGTCATAATGGGCATCATAATCGCCTGTATCCATTAGAAGAAGAGGTACTGAGGGCAGAATTCAGAGGGAAGGCAGGGGCACGGGGTCTGGTGTGAGGACGGGGAGGGAAATCCCAGCCAAGCCCTGTCCCTCACTGAACCTCCTCATCCCACAAATGAGCACGTGAACAAGGCCTCATATAACCTGAGAGCAAGAACTCAGACAAGTTCAGCCCTGAGTTCTGAGAGGTCCCCACTGTCAGGTGACATTGTGAAAAGGGAGGCGCCTTTACTAGGCTGAGGGTCTACTGATGCTTAAAGGGTTTAGCCAAACCCCCTGACTGAGCACAGATTGCTGGCTGGCAGGGCCTAGGGTAGGTGGTATGAGAACAGCAGGCACTCAGGGGGAGGGCAGGACTCAGGGGCGCTGAGAGCCGAATGGGGGCTCCACGTGATGTGTCAGCGGGGACCCACCCAGGGGCCAAGGTGAGAGGGACTGGGCTCTCACCCAGGAGGAAGGGGTGGGAAGGCCTTTGCAGACCCAACTCCAAAGACCTATTCTCACAGGAAGTGGCCTGGGTCAAGCAGGCACGGCAGGAGCCCTACAGCAGAGACTGGGGTAAGGGCGAGGCCAGGCCTGTGCTCCTGGAGCAGCAGCAGTTGTGGTTCAGCCTGTGGCTTGCAAGTCACCAGCCTCCTGGGGACCCAGAGCCTCCATCACTGAGCGGCCCTGCCTTGAGCAGAGGTGCCTGGGGATGGTAGGCCTGAGCTGGGGTAGAGGCGCCCAGCTAGGGGGGACCAGGAAGAGATGGGGGGCAGGGAGCCTGGTCCTGAGAGCTGTGTGTGCTGCTCAGAGGCTGGAAGGGCGCAAGGGAAGGAGGTTTGCCTGCAGCCCCCCAAGGCTGTCAGGAAGCAAGGCCCCTCCTCTGGGGACCTGCTCCCTGGTCCTTTAGGCCCCCCTCGGGGAGGATCCGGACCTGAGTAAAGGGAGCAGATTGATTCCTCACTGGCTCCAGTCCTGAGCCTGAGCAGGGGGTGTCAGGGCCTGGGGTGACTGTGATGCTGGAAGGAAAGAGGAGGTGACAAGAAGCTGCTGGCCTGGGGTGGGGGTGGGGGTGGAGGACATAGAAGCCCCTCAGTGAGGGCGGGGCTGGAACGGGGCCTGGGGAGGGGCAGCCCCAGGAAAGTGAGAGGAGTTCCTCAGCTTCCTGGACCAAGGCCTCTTTCTTTTCTGCAGGAGACGGTGCTCCCAGGAAGCCCCAACGTGTGCTCTGTCGGCCTGAGGACTCAGTCTCTGCTTGGCCGCCGTTGTTCTCCTGCGTTCACTTTAGAGCCAGGAGATGAGACCCAGGAATTCGGAGCCGGCCTTCCAGTTATGATGACAAGGTGGCTGCACTGTCTCCTGTCTCTTGTCACATCTGGTGAACAGCCTCCTGAGTCTCTCTTTTTTCCAGCCTATTTTACCTCTTTCTCTTGCTTCTAAGTGATGGAATCCCTGCACTGAAATGTTCAACTACTTGAACAGGAAATCTCCACAAATAGGACATTTTCTGTCTTCTTCTAGTTTGTGAAAAATCAGACTCTTCTCTGTATGGGAATCTCATTGTTGCAAATGATGATAATGGGAGAAAAATACCATCTGCTATAACAGGACTCAGGGATTCTTTGTATGTTCAGAAAAATAACTTTAGAGTATTTTCAACAAAATAAAATATTGTGCCTGAATGTCTCTTTTAGTCATTTTATTTCCTAATATGAATATTTAAGTCAGTATCTCGCTATTGCAAAGGACATAAATACTTCAAGTTTCTTTTTCTAATCAAAGAGGGAACTCGGGGCATTTCACCCTTTTCCCACCTTATGGGATTAAAGAGAACTGATGATTCGGCTACATTTATTGTGGAGGCCGAGAATAAAAAGAACGCTCTTAAACTAACATGCAGTCTAGCTGTCAATCCCAATCCTGATACCTGGATCCAAAGACATATCCTAGAACTTGGGCAATGAAATCGTTTTTTATTTCATCAAGATCTGCACCCCCAGTAGTGACTCCTGTGTTCCTCTATTCCTCCTCCTCTCAAAGGAGAAGCCAGACTTCACAGCACAAACTATGGCTGTTTTGAAAAGTAGATTTATTTCTCCACTGACAGGATCATAGAATACATAATTAATTACTACAAATAAATAAGATAAATTGTAACTTTTGGCAACTGAGCTGTTCACATATATGAATTGTTGTTCAGTCGCTAAGTTATGTCCAACTCTGTGACCCCATGGACTGCAGCACGCCAGGCTTCCCTGTATCTCACTACCTCCAGAGTTTGCTCAAACTCATGTCCATTGAGTCGCTGATGCCATCCAACTATCCCATCCTCTGTAGCCCCATTCTCTTCCTGCCCTCAGTCTTTCCCAGCATCAGTGACTTTTCCAGTGACTTGGCTTTTCATATGAGGAAGGCAAAGTATTGGAGTTTCATCTTCAGCCTCAGTCCTTCCAATGAATATTCAGGACTCATTTCCTTTAGGACTAACTGGTTTGATCTCCTCGCAGTATAAGCGACTCTCAAGGGTCTTATCTAGCACTACAGTTCAAAAGCATCAGTTCTTCAGCACTCAGCCTTCTTTAAGGTCCAACTCACATAGTGCATGACTACTGGAAATTCCATAGCTTTGAGTGGACAGATCTTTGTTGCAAAGTGATGTCTTTGCATTGCACGTCCTACTCAGCATCTTTCTTTTTTCTTCTCAAACCAATTTTACCACTTGACCCTGATGGTCAATTTTGCTTCCTTGTCATGCATGTGTTCACTGGGGCAGCACTTTTGATTTCCTTTAAGTACTTTTCCTTTGCTTTCACAGTTTGGCCAACTGTTTGATTTGAAAGGCCTAGCTTCCACCCTGTCATGGCTTTTGATATGCCTTTTTCAAAACTTTAACTATTTCTCCCCTTGGATTTAAAGAGAAAGATGTCTGATTCTGTCTCCCACTCGGACATGGAGAGGGCACTGTAAGCTTATTTTTTTTCTTTTCTTAACCTTTTCTTCCAAGGAGCAAATGTCCTTTCATTTCTTAAATAAAATTAATTTTAATTTGATGGCTGCAGTCACCTTCCAGGTGATTTTGGAGCCCAAGAAAATAAAATCTGCCTGTGTTTCCACTTTTTTCCCATATTATTGCCATGAAGTGATGGCCCCAGATACCAAGATCTTAGTTTTTAGAATGTTCAGTTTAAGCCAGAGTTTTGACTCCCCCTTCACCTTCCCCAGGGGACTCTTTAGTTCCTCTTTGCTTTTTGCCATTCAGGTGGTATCATCTCCATATCTGAGGTTGTTATTTTTCTCAGCAATCTTGATTCCAGCTTGGCATTCATCCAGCCCAGCATTTCACATGATGTATTTGGCATAGAAGTTAAAAAAGCAGAGTGACAACATACAGCCTCGACGTACTCCTTTCCCAATTTGAACCACTCCATTGTTCCATGTCCTGTTCTGACTATTGCTTCTTGTCCTGCATACAGGCCACTCAGGAGACAGGTAAGGTGGTCTGGTATTCCCATCTCTTTAAGAATTTTCCACAGTTTGTTGTGATCCACACAGTCAAAGGCTCTAGTGTAGTCAATGAAGCAGGAGTAGATGTTTTTCTGGATTCCCTTACTTCTTCTGTGATCCAGCGGATGTTAGCAATTTGATCTCTGCTTCCTCTGCCTTTTCTAAATCCAGAGTGTGCATTGGGAAGTTCTTGGTTCACCTACTGCTCAGGCCTAGCTTGAAGGATTTTGAGCATGACCTCGCTAGCATGTGAAATGTGTGTGATGGTATGAGAGTTCGAACGTTCTTTGGTATTGGAGTGAAACCGACCTTTTCCAGTCCTGTAAACATTGTGGAGTTTTCCAAATATCCTGGCATACTGAGCATAGCATTTTAACAGCATCATTGTTCAGGATTTTAAATTGCTCAGCTGGAATTCCATCACCTCCACTAGCAATGTTCTTAGCAATTCTTCCTAAGGCCCACTTTACTTCACACTCCAAGATACCTGGCTCTAGATGAGTGACCACACCATCGTGCTTATCCAGGTCATTAAGACCTTTTTTGCACACTTCTTCTGTCTATTTTTGCCACCCCTTTTTCATCTCTTCTGCTTCTCTTAGGTCCTTTCGATTTGTCCTTTATTGTACCCATCTTTGAATGAAGTGTTCCCTTTGTATCTTGAATTTTCTTGAACAGATCTCTAGGCTTTCCCTTTCTATTGTTTCCCTCTATTTGCACTGATCATCTAGGAAGCCTTTCTTACCTCTCCTTGCTACTCCTGGGAATTCTGCATTCAGATGAATAGATCTTTCCTTCTCTCCTTTGCCTCTCACGTCTCTTCTTTTCTCAGCTATTTGTAAAGCCTCCTCAGGAATCATTTTGTCTTCTTGCATGTCTTTTTCTTGGGGATGGGTTTGGTCAGCACCTGCTGTAAAATGTCGTGAACCTCCATCCATAGTTCTTCAGGAACTCTGTGTACCACATGTAATCCTTTAAATCTATTTGTCACTTCCACTGGATAATATAAGAGATTTGATTTAGGTCATAGCTGAATGGCCTAGTGGTTTTTCCTACTTTCTTCAATTTAACTCTGAATTTCGCAGTATGGACCTCATGATCTAAGCCGCAGTCAGCTCCCGGTCTTGCTTTTCCTGACTGTATAGAGGTTCTCCACCTTTGGCTGCTGCTGCTACTGCTGCTAAGTCACTTCAATCGTGCCCAACTCTGTGCAACCCCATAGATGGCAGCCTACCAGGCTCCCCTGGCCCTGGGATTCTCCAGGCAAGAACACTGGAGTGGGTTGCCATTTCCTTCTCCAATGCACGAAAGTAAAAAGTCAAAGTGAAGTTGCTCAGTCGTGTCCAACCCTCAGTGACCCCATGGACTGCAGCCTACCAGGCTCCTCCATCCATGGGATTTTCCAGGCGAGAGTACTGGAGTGGGGTGCCATTGCCTTCTCCGCCACCTTTGGCTACAAGGAATATAATCTGTCTGATTTCAGTATTGACCATCTGGTAATGTCCATGTGTAGAGTCTTCTCTTGTTTTGTTGGAAGAGTGTTTTTGCTATGACTACTGTGTACTCTTGACAAAACTCAAAATAGCCTTCTCCTGCCTCATTTTGTACTCCAAGGCCAAACTTGCCTGTTACTCCAGGAATCTCTTGACTTCCTACTTTTTCATTCCAATCCCCTATGCTGAAAAGGATATCTTTTTTGGCGTTAGTTCTAGAAGGTCATGTAGGTCTTCATAAAACTGTAAACCTATGAAAATATTGAACATATCTCAAATAATCAACCTGACAAAAAAATTGCTGGGACATCCTTGAGATGTCGCCTTCTTTCAAAATTGGAGTTCATTTTCTGCAGTCTGCTGCTGCTTTTTTCAACTAGGTTTAGGTTATGTTCTAAATCCTTTGTTGTCATTTCCATAAACTTCATAGCTTCTTCACCAACAGCAGTTTCTGTCTCAAGAAACCACTTCCTTTCTCATGCATAAGAATGAACTCTTATTCATTTCCCATATCTTGGGACATATTCGTATAACTGACATCCTTTAAAATAAATCTGGATCAAGTGGTACAGGAATTGTAATAACAGGAGTTTTCGTACATTGTTTGTAGGAGTAAAACTGAATCCTGCCTTGAGATGTATATTTCACTGTATCTCAACAGTAGATCGTTTGTTCATCTTATTACACAACCAACCCGATGTTAGTTCCAGATGGAAAATGTGTACCAAAAGCCATGTAGATACAGCAAAACCTCAGAGATAGTCCAGGCTGTGTTCCAGACCAGGGCACTAAATTGAAGATCATAATAAAGTGAATCACACAAGTTTTTCATTTCCCACATTGCATATAGTTTTGTTGACACTGTCTGAAGTCTGTGAAGTGTGCAATAACTTTATGACTAAATAAATAATACACAAAGCTTAATTAACAGCACTGTGCTTCTAAAATAAAGTCGTTTGAGCATCATCTGTGTCTTCACAAATCAAAATCTTTATGCTGGAGGAGGGTCTTGTCTCAGTCTCTATGTCTGCTGACTGATCAGGATGGTGGTTGCTGAAGGTTGGGGTGGGTAGGGCAATTTCTGAAAAGAAGACGACAATGAAGTTCACCACATCGTATGACTCTTCCTTTCACAGATTTCTCTGGAACATGCAGCGCCCTTTAACAGTGGTTTTACCCACAGTAGAACTTCTTTCAAAATTGGAGTTCATCTCCTGCAGTCTGCTGCTGCTTTTTTCAACTCAGTTTACGTTATGTTCTAAATCCTTTGTTGTCATTTCCATAAACTTCATAGCTCCTTCACCAAGAGCAGTTTCTGTCTCAAGAAACCACTTCCTTTCTTATGCATAAGAATGAGCCCTTATTCATTTCAGCTTTATGATGCAGCTGCAGCAATTCAGCCACATCTTCAGGCTCCACTTCTAACTCTAGCTGCCTTGTTATTTCCACTACATCTGCACTTACTTTCTCTAATGAATTCTTGAACCCCTCCAAGTCATCTGTGAAGGTAGAAATCTACTCCCACACTCGCGTTAATGTTGATATTTCAACCTATTCCCATGATTCACTGTTTTCAGTGCAATCTAGAACCATGAATGCACTGTAAAGGGACTTCTTTGGTGGCCCAGTGGTGAAGAATCTACCTTCCAATGCAAGGAATGATGGCTTGATACCTGTTCAAAGAACTAACTGTTCAGATACCTAAGATCCCACATGTTGCCAAAAAAGTAAGCCCACGTGTTGCAACTCCTGAGCCCAGGCAACACCACTAGAGAGTCTGTGAGCTGCAATGAAGGATCCTGCATGACCCAACAAAGACCCCACATGCCTCAGTTACGACCAATGCAACCAATAAAATAAATTAGCTAATGTTTTTTAAAAGAAAATATATATTTTTTTAATGAATTCAGTGCAGAAATTTTTCAGTTGACTTTGCCCAGATCCAACAGAGGAATAACTATCTATGCAGCTATAGCCTATAATGTGCTTCCTAAATACAATGAGTTGAACATCATAATTACTCCACGATCCATGTGCTTTGGAATGGATGTTGTGTCGGCAGCCACGAAAATAACATGAATCTCGTTGTTCTTCTCCATCACATTCTTGAATGCTTTGTCAATCAGCAGTAATATTTTGAAAGCAATCTTTCTTTCTGAGCAGTTGTTCTCAACATTGGACTTAAACACTTGGCGCCAATGTTGTAAACAGGTATGCTGTCATCCAGGCTTCATTGTTTCACTTGCAGAGCTCAGGCAGAACAGATTCAGCCTAATCCTAAAGGGCTTTAGAATTTTCCAAGTGGTAAGGGACCATTGACTTCCAGTAATCTGCTGCATTAGTCCTTATCAAGAGAATCAGCCTGTTCTTGGAATCTTTGAAGCCAGGCATTGACTACTCCTCTCCAGGTATCAAAGTCCTGGTGGGCATCTTCTCCCAATAGATGGATATTTTGTCTACACTGGAAATCTCTGATTCAGTGGAGCCACCTTCATAGATTGTCTTAGCTAAATCTTTTGGAAAACTTGCAGCAGCTTCTACATCAGGTCTAGTTACTATACTCTGCACTTTATGCTATGGAGATGGCTTCTCTCCTTAAACTCCATAATCCACCCACTGCTGGCTTCAAATTTTTTTCTTCTGCAGCTTTGTCACTTCTCTCAGCCTTCATAGAAATGAAGAGTTAGGACTTTGATCTCGATTAGGCTTTGGCTTAAGAAAATGTTGTGGCTGGTTGGATCTTCTACCAAAACCCATAAAACTTTCTTCATATCAGCAATAAGGATGTTTTGCATTCTCAGAAAGAGACTCACAGACTTACTTAAAGAACAAACTTCTAATTGCTGGAGGAGGGATGGGGGAAAGAGATCGTTAGGGAGTGTGGAAAGGTCATGTACACCCTGCTCTATTTAAAATGGATAGCCGTCAAGGGCCTAAGTATGGCACATGGTGTGTGTGTGTGTGTGTGTGTGTGTGTGTGTGTATACTCCTTCTGTGTGTGTCCAACTCTTTCTGTCCTCATGGACTGTAGCCTGCCAGCTCCTCTGTCCATGGGATTTTCCACCCAAGAATACTGGAGTGGTTGCTCTTTCCTTCTCCAGGGAATCTTCCCAGCCCAAGGAACGAACCCACAACTCTGCTCAATGTTATGTGACTGCCCTGTGAGGATGGGAGTGTAGGGAGAATGGATATATATATGTGTACGGGTGAGTCCCTTAGCTGTTTACCTGAAATTATCCCAACACTGTTTGTAAATCAGCTATACCCAATATAAAATAAAAACGTTCTTAAAACCAGACTGTTCTTTAGGTGGAGTAGCTGAAGCTATTCTGGGAAAAAGACACAAAGAGATGAAAAACCCAACTGCCACTTTTGAAGAGCCCAGAGCAAAAGCAGGATGCCTCATGTGCCCCCAACACACAAGAACACTTGAGCGTTCAGCCAGTCACTTAGCCACCCCTCTGACTGACCCCTGGGAACACCACCCACCCCCACCCCATAACAGGAACAAGCTCGCCCCACCACCTCGGGGAGTGAGCAAGCAACGACACTGTTATTTGTCCTCTCTCCCCTCAGCTGTAGCAGGAGCCCCAATAAAGCCTTGCCTCAATTTCTTTTGATTAAGAAATCTGATTTATTTCTATTGTCTGGCCTCTGGTTGATTTCTATTGAAGAAGGAGGCCAAGAGCCTGGTGTGTAACAATTTGGGAACAGAGACACATGGGGGCTGGGAGGAGGACAACATTCAGGCTTGGGTGGGGCAGCAACTTGGTGGGTTCAGGTGACCGATGTGTCAGGGGAAGACTCTCATGCATAGGCCTGGGGACAGGGTCCTGGGTTTAATCTCTGGCAAGAGGCAACACGGGGACCACATAGCCCCAGTGGAGGAGGCTGGCAAAGAGGCAAGTGACTGGGAGTGCAGGAGAAAAACAAAAGGACAGCATTAGTGTCCTGGTCAGGACAGCCAGGTGGGGGAAGATGGAGCTCTCTGGACAGGCCTGGCCACCCCCACCCGTGCATGCTCCTGGCACCTGGGCACAGTCTAGACCCCAGATGGGAGTGGAATCAACTGGGAGGTGATTTTAATGAGTGTTGACAACTAGCATACGCTCTTGCTACTTCGGTAAAACTCTGCTCACATCCATTTCCACATCTATAAACAGGGAACCCAGCCTCACTCAGTGACAAGACATGAAATGGAGCACTGCCCATGCTGAGGAGTCAGCACGACCTTCCGAGCTCAGGGCTCAGTCACCCCTGAAGCTAGCAGAGGCCAAGAGCCCCCATGATAACAGAGAGATGGATCCCTCTGTCACAGACGTTGACCTCTCAATGTCATTGGTAGACCCACTTACAAGAATCAGGAGGTCTTGTCAGCCCCAATGAGTGATGGATGATCTCACTCTTCATCAGTGGATAGCCCTGAAGCGTAAACGTGAGATGCTCAATGCTGCTTGGACACTGCATAAAAGTAAATTATGAGGGGGAAGAAAATGGATCACACAGGCCACAGTGTAGATCCCCTGGAGGAGAGCATTGCAGTCCGCTCCTGTATTCTTGCCTAGAGAATCCCCATGGACAGAGGAGCCTGGTGGGCTAAAGTCCATGGGGCACTGGGAGTCAGACATGGCTGACGCAATTTAGCATGCCCAAAGGCACCAGAGTAGAACAAGCAGCAGGAAGAGACCGCCAGGGGGCGCCCGGGGGGGCACAGGCTCCCCGTCTCCACGCGGATCCTGTAAATCGGGTTCCGGCCTCAGTCCTCAGACTCTTTCTAATGAGCAGTTACTTTGGCCCACAAAATGTCTAGGACTACCCTGGGACAGAAACTACTAGAAAATATATTGCAGATGGCACTGCAGTTAAGTGCTCTCTCCAGGCCCTTCCACAGATCCGCAGAGTTTTCCGGTGGGGCTGGTGTTTTTTCTGGGGGGGGTGTAGGGGGGAATCGAGTCTTTTAAAGAAAAGCAGGGCTTTCCTCGAAGCTCAGTCAGTAAAGACTCTGCCTACAATGTCAGAGACCCGGCTTCGATCCCAGGGTCAGAAAGATCCCAAGGAGGAGGGCATGGCGACCCACTGAAGTCCTCTCGCCTGGAGAATCCCCATGGTCAGAGGAGCCCGGCGGGCTACAGTCCTCGGGGTCGCAAGAGTCGGACACGACTGAGCCAGTAAACCACCACCGCAGGAAGACAGGCGGGAATGGGGAGGAAGGGGCGAGAAGGACTCGGAGGAGAAAAGAAACGGGGAGGGACTGGAAGGGACAGGAGTGAGTCACGAGGGGGCGGCTACTGCCCGGCGTCAGTGACGAGGGGAGGAGACTGGGGCGGAGAACGGACTGAAAAGCTGGGCGGGTATAAATAGATCCCGCGAAGTCGAATCCATCCAGTCTCCAGCTGGCGATGGACTGGAAGGCTGGCCCCGGAGCGCGTCTTGGTTTCGCGGCTCTGGTGCTCCTCGTGGCTCCCCGGTTCTGCACGGCGCGAGGCGGTGAGTTCGGGGATTAACCTGCGAGGAGAGGACATGGGGCCATAAGACCCGAGACGGACGGGCTGTCCGAGGCGGTTCGGGGAACACCGCGGCTGGGCCCCCTCCCTGCTTTAAAGCTCCGCGCGCTCCTTTCCCGCTGGGCTCCTGCTCCCCGCCTCCTCTCGCGGCTGGTTGCCGTCACCCTGCAGGGAGAAGACAAGATCTGGGTGAAAAAGGAATCCCAGCAGGAAGGGAGGGAAGGCAGGGAGACGTGAGAGGCAGGTCGGCGTCACGAAATGCTGCTGCAGCCGCCCGGACTCCCCCGTCAGGATTCGGAGTCACTGAAGCGGGTGCAGGAAAGGTGGCGGCCGCTTCCGAGGGACCGAACCCACGCGGGTTCAGGGGAAGGCTGGGTGGAGTCTGACCAATTGCGTTGGCCGCAGGAGAGGTGGCGGGAGATGGGCAAGGGTCTAGGTGGAGTCTGCCACCTGGGCGGGAACTGGGGGTCCCAGTGCAGGAGGGAAGGGCGCTGAGATGGGTAGAGTCTGTCCTAGGAGGCTTCCTTAGAGTCCTGCTTGGTTACAACACTATTTTTTCTGAATTCCTCCCCATCCCAAGAACCTCATGGCCTCCAACCTCTTCCCAACTGTGAAGGGATCCTAAACCTGTCCTCTTTCAACTGGCACCCTATCCTCTTGCCTGAGAATTCACCCCAGCAGAAGCCTCCCAGCCTGGCCCCCAGGACATAAAGCAGGAGAGATGGAAGAAGAGTTTCCCAAAGTGTGTGACACAGGGCACGAGGGTGAGGACAGGCACCCACCCCCACTTCTACCCTTCAGTCCCACATTCATATTCCCTGAGACTATGGAGACAGTGGCCTAGAATAGCTATTATTTAAGACAGGAGTTGGAGAACCTTTTCTTCAAAAGATAGAGAGTAAAGCTGTTTGTCTCGACAGGCCATTTGGTGTCTGTGTGCATTATACATCTCCACATTTGCGCTACAAGAGCAGGCAAAGACGACCTGAAAAAAATACAAAAGAACCATGTGACTTCCCTGGGTCACAATACAGTGACAGATGACTCATCCTCTAAGGACTAGTGCAAGGGATGCCTTAGCTGCCTGTTGGTGAACCAAAAACTTGCTCTGTCCTACCTTGTAAGTTCTGGGTGGTGTGAATGTGAAAGGAGTGTGGGTCCAGCAGATATGGGCTAATGTCCTCTGAGCCCGTCTGCTCTAGAGTGGTTTCCATGGTCCATGGAGATATAGGGGACACTGCATGAAGCCTCTGGCATGAGAATAGTGTGTGCATGCTAAGTCACTCCAGTCATGTCCAACTCTTTATGACTGTAGCCCACGAGGGTCCTCTGTCCAAGAGATTCTCCAGGCAAGAATACTGGAGTGGGTTGCCATGCTCTCCTCCACGGGATCTTCTCTCACTTAGGGATAGATCCCACATCTACTCCAGCTCCGACATTGCAAGCGGATTCCTTACTGCTGAGCCACGGGGGCAGGCCCTGGAGAATAGTGGTCCTACAACAATTCTGATGTCAGGCCTAGGCCACCTGCTGCTCTCTCTTATTTGTTGCCTCTGGCCCTTCTTATGCCAAACCACAATATCACTTTAATCCTCTGATGGCTGGTCTATCTGAACTAATGATTAGGGGTTGGTGAGCCGAAGTTATGATAGACAACGTTGGCATTTCATGACCAGAGGCCTCACCTCCACACCAGCTCCCAGGACCATACCAGGAGCCACATTTAAATGGTGTAGTATTCCCCATTGCAAATCACATGGCCTTGCTTCAGGACATAAAGGGTCTGTGTTGTGAACCTCCAAGTAAAATGTCATAGACGGCACATAGCACCTATCTGACCACAGACAGATACCTCTGACGTCACAGGTTCTGCTGGGTCATCTGCCCAAGAAGCAGGTCATCAGTCACCAATCGTCCGTGACTGCTTTTGTGCTAGGACAGCAGTTGTAACAGAAAACCATGGTCTGCAGAGCCTGAATATGTCATATGTACAATTATAGAAATCTATGGGCCACACTGGGAATTAAATGGAGATAGGATAGGGATGACATCCCTGCAGCCCTGGAGGGTTGTAGGTTGTTACTCTGTCATTTTCTCCAGGATATGATATTCTTTACACGTACTATTGGGGGATGAAGGTCAGTGTCAGAAGTGTGAACTTGGAAATCACTTCTATGTTGGCCTCACTGCACTGTAACTTAACTAACTGAGAAGATTTTTCGTTCATATTGCAAATGCAGTGGATGTGAAATGAGCAGTATGAGGACCAGTGAATGGGTGACACTCCTGTGGGCAGGACGTGGGACAGATGTGTATTTCCTACACAGATCTCAGGCACCACAGTAATAACAGGCGGGCCATGACGATGTTTCAGACTGCTGGACATGACGACAGTCCCACTCTAGGTCCTTATGAATGTGGGGGTGGCTTCTCTGCCAAGTGTACACTTACCCCAGCCACTGTGTGGCTTCCAAGGCCAGAAGGACTTCTACACTTGCTGTGGTGATAAGAGGGCCCTCCTTACTGGTGCCTGGCATCTCTGTCTCTAGGAATGGATTCTGAATATAAGACCTGACTCAGTGCTGGAAACTGTACCAAAGACCTGGACATTTTGTTGGGATGTCTGCACTCAGCTTCCTGAACATCCAGCCTTGTGTTTGTCTCTGTTTTTTAATATACTTTTTCCTTTCAATTGTGTAGTTTTTAGCAGGGCTCACTCCTCATCTGTCTGCCTCTAGGATCGCCCTGTGCTAGGAGCCAGCGTGGTACTCTCTGCAGTGAGGCCTGGCTACAGGGGGCTCTCTGGTCCCCTTGGCCGCTGCATCTGCTTTGTTTCTGACATAGGGCACTCCCCCTGGCATCAGCTCTTCTGCCTTCTCCATCCTCACTCCTGCTGGAAGCGCACAGGAACACTAGTCCCACCACCGTCCCTGACCCTCAGCAAAAGTCACCCTGGCGCTGTTGGAGATGCTTCTCATCCGTTCTTTCCTCTCGGGCTCCATAGAACCTGGGGGACTGCACACTTTCCTGCCCTTTCATACCGTGCCCACCCTGGCACATTCACTTCTCTGAGCCTTTGATCCTCTCCTCTACCACCTGCCTCGGAAGTTCTGGATTTTCTCTTTCATGCCACATGGGCCAGGCCTTCTCCAGGATCCCAAGACCCATCAAAGTAGTTGATCAGCAACATCTCCCTGGCCTTGCTAAGTCCTGTGACCCCAATTGTGAATTCTCCTTTCTGCAGCTTTGTGTTCTCTTTTGGCCTTATGAGCAGAGTAGAGATAATGTTATGTGGTTTCTCCACTTGCTCAGCCTGTAGGTGGTGTTGGGGGGCAGGGGGGCCTTCCTGCTGTACCAACCCAGCCCTGCAGCTTTCCTCTGCTCTCACATAAGTGAGGGGAGAAGGTAATGGGTCTTCTTCAAAACCTGCCCTCACCCGCATTTTCGTTCACACTCACTCTCTTGGCTACAACTTCCCCATTGATCCTCAGCCCAGTCCTGGAGAACCGTGGTGTGTGGCTCAAGGCCAGGAAGATGGGAATGGTTCTCTCCTCTGTGACTGTGGTGGCGCCATGATCCAATCCACAAGTCCATGGGGAGAGGAGGGGAAAACTACAAACACTTGGCAAACACAGGAGAAACACTGAGAGACATCGGGGACTTCCTCAAGGGGCAACTGCCTGACATTATACCGGAGAAACACACACACAGAGGTGAGTTCAGTTCAGTTCAGTTCAGTCACTCAGTCGTGTCCCACTCTTTGCAACCCCATGGACTGCAGCACTCCAGGCTTCCCTGTCCTTCACCAACTCCCAGAGGTTGCTCAAACTCATGTCCATCAAGTCAAACTCATGTCCATCGAGTCCAGAGGTGAGTTAGGAAGTCCAAATACTGAAGGAGCTGCATCCATTGCTTATGGGGAAAAAATTCAATTGAGTATTGTTCCTTCCCTGGTAGTCCGGTGGAAGGAGCAGGCCTTGGAGGAGAGAACAGGGCCAGATTACCTGGGCCCAGGGGAGGTGGACACGGTGAGGCAAAGAATTTGTCAACTCCAGAGCCTGAGCTCTTTCTTTTCCTTGGTGGGATCAGACCCTCTGACCGTGCAGGGCAGGATGACGTGCTGGTATGAAGAGGATGGACGCATCAGTGGATCTTGGCAGTTTGGCTTCAATGGAGAAATGTGCCTCCGCTTTGATTCAGAGAATGGGCACTGGACAGTGGATCATTCTGGAGGGAGGCGGATTAAAGAGAAGTGGGAGAAGGACAGAGCTGTGACCGACTTCTTCAAGAAGGTCTCCATGGAGACTGTCGGGCCTGGCTTCGGGAGTTTATGGTGCACTGGAGAAAATGTTGAAGAGCTCGGGTAAGTGAGACGAGTATAAAGAAACGGTAGTCCACTCAAGGTGATAGGGACCCACCCTGTGTGTGTGCCTCTGTGTCTGTGTGTGTTTTGGCAAAGTGATCCATCTCCAGTGAGCTGTTTCTGAAACGGATGGCCCTAGAGAGAGTCATGCTGAGTGATCTAAGTCAGAAAGAGAAGGAGAAATATCATATGACATGCCTTATATTTTGGGCATGAATATAAATAAAATAAAAGAATGTAAAAAAATAAATTTAAAAAGTGAGTTGTTCCTGGGAGAACAATGATCCAGGGACGCTCTGTCATCCTCCCTCCTCTTCCACCTCCTGACATCTCTCCTCACAGCACAGGCGTTTGGACGACTGAACATGGATTTTTGCTGATCCAAATCCTGTAGACATCTTTTTGATTTCTGGGATTTATTTCTCACTGTACCCTCTTTCCAGACTCTTCTTTCAAATATCACCAATTCCACTTTGGGAAAACTGTCAATACCACCTCTGCTGTCAGCTCCTAAGGACCCCATCCGCAGGTCACCGTCTCTGATGTCACAGCAGGACTGAGTGGCTGTGTTGGAAACCTTGCTCCCCCATTAGCTGTCAGAGCCCTGTGAGGACTGGGCTCCTCCCTTCCCCCCATCTGGCCTGAGGACCTGTCACAGGGGCCTCCATGTGATGGGTGCAAGCTGTCTGCACAGTAGGGGTACTGAGTCAGGGGGGTGAGGAGGCATCTGCCGAGTCTCGGGTCTGGACAAGGGCTTCACTCTTACTCTCTTTTCAGCATCACCGACCACAGTCCTCGCTACAGTGCAGCCCACGGGCCCAACCAGAAACCACATAACCGAGGTCGTCCTTGAGTTTCTCGCCGTTTTCGTCATAATAAGCATCATAGCCTGGATCCTTTTCAAGAACAGGTACTGAGGGCAGAATTCAGAGGGAAGGCAGGGGCACACCGCCTGCTGTGAGGCCTGGGAAGGTAAATCCCAGCCAACCCCTGTCCCTCACTGAACCTCCTCATCCTGGAAATGAGCAGGGGGATAAGACCCCATATCACCTGAGAGCAGAACTCAGACAAGCTCAGCCCTGAGTTCTGAGAGGTCCCCACTGTCAGGTGACATTGTGAAAAGGGAGAGGCCTTCATTAGGCTGAGGGCCTACTGATGCTTAAAGGGTTTAGCCAAGTCCCCTGACTGAGCACAGACTGCTGGCTAACAGGGCCCAAGGTACGTGGTGTGAGAACAGCAGGCACTCAGGGGGAGGACAGGACTCACGAGGGCTGAGAGCACCATGGGGGCTCCATGTGATGTGTCAGCGGGGCGGGGAGGGGGCCCCAGGGGCCAAGATGAGAAGGGCTAGGCTCTCATCCCAGAGGAATGGGTGGGAAGCCCTTTGCAGACCCAACTCCAAAGGCCCATTCTCACAGGAAGTGACGTGGGTCAAGCAGGCAAGATAGGAGCCCTACAGCAGAGACTGGGGGAAGGGCTGAGGCCAGGCCTGTGCTCCTGGAGCAGCTGCATTTGTGTTTCAGCCTGTGATCTGCACGTCACCAGCCTCCTGGGGACCCAGAGCCTCCATCACTGAGTGGCTCTGCCTTGAGCAGAGGTGCCTGGGGGTGGTGGGCCTGAGCTGGGCTGGAGGTGTCCAGCTGAGGGGACCAGGAACAGATAGGAGCCAGAGACCCTGGTCCTGAGAGCTGTGTGTGCTGCTCAGAGGCTGGAGGGGCACAAAGGAAGGAGGTTTCCCTGCAGCCCCCCAAGGCTGTCAGGAAGAAAGGCCCCTCCTCTGGGGACCTGCTCCCTTGTCCTTTAGGCCCCCCTCGGGGAGGATCCAGACCTGAGTAAAGGGAGCAGATTGATTCCTCACTGGCTCCAGTCCTGAGCCTGAGCAGGGGGTTCAGGGCCTGGGGTGACTCTGTGATGCAGGAAGGAAGGAGGAGGTGACAAGAAGCTGCTGGGCGTGGGGTGGGGGTGGGGGTGGAGCCCCTCAGTGAGGGTGGGACTGGAGAGTGCTGGGGAGGGGCAGCCCCAGGAAAGTGACAGGAGTTTCTCAGCCTCCTGGACCAACACCTGTTTCTTTTCTGCAGGAGGCGGTGCTCCCGGGAAGCCCAACAGGGGCTCTGTCCGCCTGAGGACTCGGTCTCTGCTTGGCCGCCTTTTTTCTCCTGCATTCACGTTAAAGCCAAGAGACCAGACCTTAGGAACCCCAAGTCTGTCTACCAGTTATGACGACACAGTGGCTGCACCATCTCGAGTCTCTTGTCCCATCTGATGAGCATCCTCCTCAACATCTTTATTTTTTTCAAATCTCCTTTCCCACTTCCTCTTGGTGTTGAGTGATGCAGTCTCTGCACTGATACTTCCAACTTCTTGTACAAGAGGTCACCACAAACATAACACTTTCAATCTTCTAGTTTTCGGAAAATTAGACTTTTCTCTGCATCGTGACCTTATTCTTAAAAATCATGATATTGGTGGAAAAATACATCTGCTATTACAGGACTCAGGGTTTTGTTTCTTTATCCAGAGAAACTACTTCATTATATTTTCAAAGGGATACAATTTTACATTGACTGGTTCCCTTAATAATTTATTACCCTATTGGTGCTGAGTCGTGTTCGACTCTTTGCGACCCCATGGACTGTAGGCCACCAGGCTCCTCTGTCCATGGGATTTCCCAAGCAAGAATCCTGGAGTGGTTGCTATTTCTGTCTCCAGGGCATCTTCCTGATCCAGGGATCAAACTCATGTCACCTGTGTTCCTGTACCTCATTCGTTGGCAGGCTGATTCTTTACCACAAGCACCACCTGGGAAGCCTTTATAGAGATTCTTAAATCAACATCTCTATATTGCAGAAAAGTTAAGTACTTCATGCCTGTTTTCTAATCCAGGAGAAAAGTCATCAGTTCAGTTCAGTCTCTCAGTCATGTCCGACTCTTTGCGACCCCATCAATCACAGCACGCCAGGCCTCCCTGTCCATTACCAACTCCCAGAGTACACTCAGACTAACGTCCATCGAGTCAGTGATGCCATCCTGCCATCTCATCCTCTGTCGTCCCCTTCTCCTCCTGCCCTCAATCCCTCCCAGCATCAGAGCCTTTTCCAATGAGTCTGCTCTTGGCATGAGGTGTCCAAAGTACTGGAGCTTCAGCTTCAGCATCATTCCTTCCAAAGAAATCCCAGGGCTGATCTTCAGAATGGACTGGTTGGATCTCCTTGCAGTCCAAGGGACTCTCAAGAGTCTTCTCCAACACCACAGTTCAAAAGCATCAATTCTTTGGCGCTCATCCTTCTTCACAGTCCAACTCTTACATCCATACATGACTACTGGAAAAACCATAGCCTTGACTAGACGGACCTTAGTGGGCAAAGTAATGTCTCTGCTTTTGAATATACTATCTAGGTTGGTCATAACGTTCCTTCCAAGGAGTAAGCATCTTTTAATTTCATGGCTGCAGTCACCATCTGCAGTGACTTTGGAGCCCAAAGAAATAAAGTCTGACATTGTTTCCGCTGTTTCCCTGTCTATTTCCCATGAAGTGACGGGACCGGATGCCATGATCTTCGTTTTCTGAATGTTGAGCTTTAAGCCAACTTTTCACTCTCTTCTTTTACTTTCATCAAGAGGCTTTTTAGTTCCTCTTCACTTTCTGCCATAAGGGTGGTGTCATGGTATTTCCCATTGCTCCACATTCGATAAATAAAACCAAGGATAATGCTTTATTTCTTGTGGAAACAGAGAATTTAAGGATCATTCCTAAAGTAACATGCAGTCCAGCTGTGAAGTGATCCTTAAATTCTCTGGAATTTTAAATGTATATTTCACCATATCCCAACAGTAGGTCATGTGTTCACCCTACTATGCAGCCATCCGAGTGTTAGTTCCAGGCTGGGAAACATAGACTAAAACCATGTAGATAGAGGCCAACCTCAAAGATACTGTGGGCTGGGTTCCAGATCAGGACAATAAAGTAAATTTCACAATAAAGGCAATCACACAAATTTTTTTCATTTCCACTGCACATAATATTGTGTTGACACGGAAGTCTGTTAAGTGTGCAATACCTTCGTGTCTAAATAAACAATGTCCAGACCTTAATACACAACACTTTGTTTCTAAAATAAAATATGTTGAGCATCATCTGAGCGTCTGGTGAGTCAACATGTTTTTTGCTGGTGGACGGTCCTGTCTCAGTGTCTGTCACTACTGACTAATCAGGGTGGTGGCTGCTGAGGGTTTTGGTGGGTAGCGCAGTTTCTGAAAATAAGACAACAGTGAAATTTGCCACATCATTTGACTCTTCCTTTCGCAGAAGGATTCTCTTAGCAGCAACGCTCTTTGACAGCGTTTTACCCATAGTAGAACTTCTTTCAAATTGGAGGTAATCCTCTCAAGTCCTCCTCCTGCCTTTTCAACTAAATTTATTCTAAACTTAAAAGATTCTAAGTCCTTTGTTGTCATTTCAACAATCTGCACAGAATCTTCACCAGGAGTAGATTTTATATCAAGAAACCACTTTGTTTTCTCATCCATCAGAGTGAACTCTCATTTATTCCAATTTTATCATTAGATTGCAACGATCAGTCCCATCTTTACATTAGGCTCCACTTCTAATTCTAGCTCTCTTGCTATTTTCACCACATCTATAGTTACTTCTTCAAAAGTGAACTCTTGAATCCCTCAAAGTCATCTAAGAAAGTTAAAATCAACTTCTTCTAAATTTCTATTAATGTTGAAATTTCAACCTCTATTCATGAATCACGAATGTTTTGGGTGGAACTTATAATACTGAATTCGCTTTAGAAATTTTTCAATTGACTTTGTCCAGATCCATCAGAGGAATCATTATTTGCGGCAGCTATAGCCTTATAGAAACTATTTCCTAAATGCCGCGACTTGAACATCCTGACTACTCCTTGGTTCGTGGGCTGCAGAATGGATGCTGTGTTAGCAGGTGTGAAAACAACGTGAATCTCATTGCACTTCTCCATCAGGGCCCTTGGGTGCTTTCTCAATGAGCAGTGATGTCTTGAGGGGATTCCTTTTTGGGGAGCTCTAGGTCTCCACAGTGGATTTACTATTTTTGGTAATCAGTGTTGTAAACAGAGATGCTGTCATCTCGACTGTGTTGTTCCATTTGCAGAGCACAGGCAGAGCAGATTTAGCAGAATTCTGAAAGTCACTAGGGTTTTCAGAAGGTAAGTGAGGCTTGGCTTCAAGTCACCAGCTGCATTAGGCCCTAACAAGAGAGTCAGCCTAGCCTTTGAATCTTTGAAGCCAGGCATTCAGTTCTTGTTAGACATGCAAGTCCTCGGGGGCATCTTCTTCAATAGAGCACTCTTTTCTCTACACTGGAAAGCTCTAATTTAGGATAGTCATCTTCAGAGATTATTTTATTAGATCTTCTGGATAAATTACTGCAGCTTCGCATCAACCCTCTCTCTTCCACTCTGCGCTTTGTGTTACGAAGATGGCTTCTTTCCTTAAAACTCATGAACCAACCTCTACCGGCTTTCAACTCTTTTTTCCTGCAGCTTCCTCACCTCCTTCAGCCTTCATAGACTTGAAGTTAGCTAGGGTCTTGCTCTGGATAGGCTTTGGCCTAAGGCAGTGTTGTGATCTTTCCTCCAGTCCACTGAAATATTCTCCATATCAGCTGTAAGGCTGTTTCGCTATCTTCTCCTTTGTGTGTTCACTTTGATTTCCTTTAAGAACATTTCCTTTGCATTCACAACTTGACTGTTAGGGGGAAGAGGCCTCACTTCAGTCCCATCTTGGCTTTGACATGCCTTCTTCAAAAGCTTAACCATTTCTATCTTTGGATTTAGAGTGAGAGAGGTGTGATTCTTCCTGTCAATGGGACATGTAGAGGTAATGTTATTAATTGGCCTAATTTCGATATTGCTGTGTCTGAGGGACTCAGGAGTCTCAGGACAGAGATGGCCGGGTCAACGGAGCAGTCAGGACACACACACATATCAGATGGCAATGTGCCCATGGTTCCTGGCACCTCAAAACAATTATAATACTAACATGAAAGATCATTGATCACACAAAGGCAAAATCAAGATGGCCAAGGACGCCCTGAGCCCCACTCTCCCATGAACACACCACAACTACAACCACATACAAAACAGCTCTCTTTCCAAGAAAATGACCTGTAACCAGAGAACATCCCTTCTACAACCAGCATAGAGAAAGTACCATGCTGAGAAGGGCAGGACCAGAAAATAAGGGATCTAGTTGGGACCCTTTGGCCAGGGTCCAACAGAGGTCCAACAGAGGGGTCATCACAAACTGGAGCCTTCTGCCTAAGGAGCAGGAGGTTTTGGCCCTACATCAAGCACCCCAGCCCTGGGACAGTGCTGGGAGAACCAGCCCCATGTCCCTCCTCCCTCACTCCTGTTTTAGAATCCAAGAGGGTTTATGATCTGGAGCACTGGAGGACTGTGGGAAAAGGAGACTCTACTCTTAGAGACCATGGGCACAGAATTACTTGCTTCCTGTCCCAGCAGAGTCAGCAGATTGCAAAGTGTCTGGTGCTCTGGCCAGCATTTGGAGACCATGCCTAGCATTGGCTGGGGCTCACAGCCAACAGAGCTCCAGACAGCAGCCTCCCTGCAAACCATCTCCCTACCAACACACCCACAGACACACAGGGAGAGGCCAAAGCTTGGCTCTAGTCAATCTCTCAGCTCTGCCCCACCTTCATGTGATGCCAGCCCAGGCTAAGACAATCACTGCAGGTCCCTGCGATCCTGATGAGTTGTGTGACTGCATTGCCACACACAGGCTTCTCTGGTAGAAGCCCTGACTCATCCATCTGGCACAAGGCTCTACCTTGGGGTCACCCAGCTGCCGCCCATGGAGAGCAGCAAACTGTGAATCAGCAGGTGCAAAGGAGACAAGAAGGTTCTCAATGGACTCACTAGAGTCTCTGTGTGGGAAGGACGTGTTCTGGGAGGCTGGTTGGAGGATAAGAGACCTACAAGGGTGGGCAGGACTCAGGGTTCGGTGGGGCAAGAGCTTGGTGGGGACAGGTGAGATGCATGGGGAGAGACGCCCTTATGAAGGGCTGGGGGCAGGAGCCTGGGTTGAATCCCCCAGAAGAGGCAACCCGGAAGCCCCTGGTAGATTCAGACCACAGGGAGGAAGGACTGGGAGAACAGGAGGAAGTCAGAGGCTGCCGCCACAGATGGGCCAGGTCGGCCCCATGTGAGGAGCATGGGCCTCAGGGACCTGGGCACCCAGACTCACCCCATGCATGCCCCTGACCTCCGGCCTCACTCCAGATCCCCAGGCATGAGGTCAGAGTTGGAGGGCTAGGGAGGTTGGAATGAGTACCTGAGGCAGTTTCATGAATGTGGACTATAGATACCTCCAGAAACAGGAATCTGGACAAAATTCTGACTGCGCCAGTTTCCTTATCTTGCCGTGCCTCGACTTACACACTTGTCAATGGGAAACGCTACCAACGGGAATGAACAGAGGCTGAACATTCTTTTAGGACCTGAGGAGATCATGCAGGTGGCCCTGAGTGTGTATACGCTGAGGGCTCGCCAACCCCTGTCTCAGGAGTTGTTGTTGTTTGGTCACTAAGTCATATCTCTGTGATCCTGTGGACTGTAGGCCGCTAGCCTCCTCTGTCTATGGGATTTCCTCAAGCAAGAATATTGGAGTGTGTTGCCATTTCCTCCTCCAGGGGATCTTCCCCATCCAGGGATGGAACAGACATCTCCCACATTGACAGGCCGATTCTCTACCGCTGAGCTACCTGGGACACAACTTATCAGGTGTTGTGAAATCGCTCAGTCGTGTCCGGACTCTTTGTGACCCTATGAACTGTAGCCTATCAGGCTCCTTCGTCCATGGGATTTTCCAGGCAAGAGTGCTAGAGTGGATTGCCATTTCCTTCTCCAGGGGATCTTCCTGACCTAGGAAACGAACCCAGGTCTCAAGTATTGCAGGCAGATGCTTTACCGCTGAGCCACCAGGGAAGTCCCTATCAGGTGTTAGTGCTGCTAAAAAAAAACACAAGGAACACGGGGATCCAGAGAAGGGGATGGATAGAAGAAAGGTGAGGGACAGATCATTGAAATTTTGAGGAACATCAGTCCCACAGAGGGTGTGGTGAGCCTGGGGGAGCCCCCAGGAGAGACTCCAGTGGGAGGACTCTGGGGACTGATTCCCTTCTCCACTGGCCAACCAAGCTTCTCCCCAAGGGTGGGTCACCCCGGGGCTCCAGGTGGCAAGGGCTGCTGGCACCAACTTCAGTCTTGCCATCCTGGTCCTGATTCTGCTGCCCAACTGTGCCCATATAGCACAGGATGGTGAGCTCCCGGGTGAACCTGCCGGGAGAGGGCGCGGATGATGCATTATAACCAGAGAGCAGGACCAGAGCTGGCCTTGGTTAGACAGCCCACGGGCGTGGTGTTGCCTCCACCTCCTCCTCCTCAATCCGTAGGTGAGCTCCTTTCTTGTTGGCAGGTGCTGGGCTGATTGGCCCCTTTCAGGCCAGCAAAAGGGCAAACTGGTTGAAATAGCAATGCTCAGACAATGGGAGGTGGGGAGGCGAGAGGACAAGGAGAGCATGGCAGGAAACACTGCCATCCCTAAGCTCCCAGCCCCTCAGCCATGCCTCCAGGAGTGGGAGCCCCCATGGCAGGGCTGAGACAGGTGACCTTCCTGTGGGGAGGAACCCAGACACCCCCTGAAAAGCACACACCACTCATCTCATCTGTCCACACAAACCCTTCTCCTCCACATGACAACCTGCCCTTGACTCCCAGGTCTTTTTACCAACCATGAACCACCCGTGCCACCCTGGGCTCTCCCTTCCCCAGACACATCCCCTTAGTGGCCACAGCTCCTCCTCCGCAGCTCACTAAGTTCATTCCACATCTTTGCATCCTGAGAAGACCACGGCCTCCAATACCTTCCCACGTGTGAAGGGACATGAATCACACTCTCTACTACTGTCATCTTATCCCCATGCGTGAGGACTCACCCCAACAAAAGCCTCCCAGCCTGGTCCCCAGGAGGGACAGGAGCCCATTCTTACAAAGTGTGACATGGGGCCTCAGAGTGAGGAGGGGCACCCCTACTTCTACCTTTGGTCCCACATTCATATCGTCCACAGACTGTGGAGATGGCAGCCTGTAATGGTTATTGATTAAGACAGGAGCTGGGAAACTCTTCTACAGAAGACAAATCTGTTCATCTCTTCAGGCCTTTTGGTGTCTGTCTCTGTGCACGTCCAGGTCTGTGGTGTCACAACAGGCAAAGACAACGTGAAAAACCAAAGGAACCCCTCTGACCACTGCCCTGGTTTGCGAACCGCAGCACTGGGTGACTCATCACCTGGGGAATTATCCAGCGGCTGCCTCGGCTGCCTGTCTATGAATCCCAACCCTGCCTGGTCCGCCTTGTAGCCTCTGGTGATGGGAATGTGATAGGAGGGTGGTTCCTGCAGTTACAGGCTAACGCCCCGCTCCTCCGCTGTAGAGTGGCTTCCTTGGTGCAAGGGGTCACGGGGACACTGTGTGAAGCCACAGAAGTGAGCAGAGGACAGGGAGGTGTCACAGTTCTGGTGTCAGGTCTTGATCCCCTGCTGGTCATCTTACTTGTCCCCTGTGGCCCTGCTTATGCCAAACCACACAATCACTTCTATCCTATGACAGCTGACCTCTCAGTATGAGTGGATGAGCCCAGTTCATCAAGACTGGAGATCCCTTCTCTACCAGACTCAGGACCATATCAGTAGCCATGTTTAAATATCAGGCTTTCCTCACTCAAGAGGCGTGGTCGTGCCTCTGACCCTGTGGGGCTGGGTTGTGATGCTCTGATTAGGATGTCACAAGCTGTCCCTGGGGGAGGGCATGGCAACCCACACTGATATTCTTGCCCGGAGAATCCCATGGACAGAGGGACCTGGTGGGCTACAGTCCATGGGGTGGCAAAGAGTCAGACATGACTGAAGTGGCTTAGCAGGCAGGCAGGTTACCCCTGGCACGATTTCCCCCGCTGATGGACTTCTGTGTCATGGGTGCCGCAGGGTCCTAGGGTCCCAGTGGCAGATCCCGCCACACTCCTTCCTTCATGTCCTTTCCATGAACACCTTCCACAGATGAGTTGAGCAGTTGCAGAGGCCTCTGGTCTGCAAATTCTGAAATATTTAGTGTCTGACCATTGATAGAAATGCTTTAGACCAGGCAGATATAAAAAGGAGATGTGAAGGGATCAGAGCCCTGCATGCTTTCAGGTTATGATTATTCACTAATCTCTGTCACTTTATCCAGAAAAAGGTGGTCTTGCAACATTCTGTTTGTAGCAAAGGAAAGGCAATGTGAGAATGTACTCGTACTTCTCAACTATGGCAGCCTTCACCCCATTCCTAACTACAGAGACTTTTCCATCACTGGTGCAAATCTGGAGAATGTGAAATAACCACTGTGTGGGTCTTCACACACCGTGATACCCCTGTAAGCAGGATGCAGGACGGTTATGTACTCAGCACCCTGCATCTCATGCATCACATTAATCACAGCGGGGCTGCGATGATGCTTCAGATCCCTGGACATGATGTGAGTCACACCCTGGGTCCATAGGAATGTGGGGTGGCTTCTGCTTCCCAGTGGGCACTTACCTGAGTCAATGGCCACGTGGCTCCCAAGGATGGGGAAGGCCAGAGGACTGCTGCACTGCGCTTGCCATGGTGATGAGGGCCCGCCTGCTGGAAACTGCATCTCTCTCAGATAACGGGTTCTCGGTTCTGATAACTGGCTCAGTTCTAGAAACTGGGCAAAGTATCCAGACAAGCTGTTGTGATGGTTGTTTTCAGCGTCCTGATCATCCAGCTTGTGTTCTATTTTCTTTTCGTTTCTTGGGTTTTTTGTTTTTTGGTCAGCTGCCTGGCTTTTGGGATCTTTGCTCCCTGATAAGTGATCAAACCGGGCACCTGGCAGTGAAAGCCCAGAGTCCTAACCAGTGGAGCCCCGGGGCATTCCCTGTCTCATTCCTTTCAGTCGTGCAGTTTGTGTCTAGGTTGGCCGTCCATCCGGGTGTTTGCTTCTAGGATCGCCCTGTGCTGTGAACCAGCGTCATACTCTGCAGTCAGGACCTGGCAGCCGTCCCATCTCTCTACTCATATCAACCATTGCGCCTGCTTTGTTCCTGACATGGTGCATCCGCACCTGGAATCTGCATATGTTCAACCCCTGTTTCTGCTGGAAGCCCATTGGAGACACCATCTCCGAGCAGCATCCTGACCTTCAGCAAAAGCCCTCCTGTGTTACCGATCAGGGCTCCTGGACTCGATCAATAGAAATTGGTAAAAGGCCAGACACAAATTCAGGGGGAAAAAAGCTTTATTGAGACTCATGAAGGAGCAAAAACAAGTAACATGTTCCCTTTCTGGCTCCAGAGGGTGGGGGAGCCAGTCTCGCATATGAGATGAGGGTGCGGGCAGGTCCTGGATTCAGGCCAGGGAGGTGAGCTGGGTGATTTGTTCCCCCTTGGTGGTGCTGTGTGTAGGGATCATGACCAGTACCCTGCTTTTGCTCCCGGCTGCTCTGAAATCGCCTTGGGTTTTTGGTCTATTTGTATCTTGTTGTTGATTATTTTTTCCAACTGCACCTGCATGCAATTACTTTTAGCCCCTTACAATTTCTTTGTATTTTGATGCTTGATGTGACTTTTGTCCAGGTACACTCAACTGAAGCAAACTGCCCCAACCTGTCTCATTCCCCGCTGAGGGGTCTACACCCTCATTCTTAAGGGTTAAGGGGCTGAAGCTTTCTTCTATCAAAACTTCTCCCTGCTGGACAGGGACCACTGAACTGAGCCTCCCCTCAAGGTGCAGAAGTCCCTCACAAGGACCTACATGGATCGGGGCCACCCTCCACTGGAACGGGCTGTATTCCTTGAGCCACCAGGAGTGTGATTTCAAACTGGTAGATCCTACAGACACAAAGTCAATCAAAAGGTGAAATAAACAAGGGCTAGAAAGGAAAGAACAACAATAGCCATTAAACGGCCTAGAAAGGGAAGGACCCGGGTTAACTTTGGAAGGACTTTCTCTTTTTTTTTAAACTCTTGGCAGAGGCGAAATCTCCCATGACAAAATTGTGAAGCCCCTCTACCTGTATATTTAAGGTGCATATTTACACCTTAATATAAGGCGTAGTAATATAAGGTGTATATTTCCTTAATATTGATCTAGAGGGAGCACAGTGAGCGGTGCTAAAGAGGGATCTTAGTTTCCTGCCCAGGAATTGAACCTAGGTAGCTTGGTGTAAAATGAGGAGTTCTAGACACTAAACACCAGGCGGGAGATGCAAAGTTCCCTTGGCTCTTACCATCTTTGAAAGCAAGAATGTTTCAAGAAGCCAAAAACTATAAAAACAGATACCAAAGTTATTGCTGGAGACATACAGAAATAGTTTGTTTATAAGATGGAAGCAAGGTAGAAATATACATCCAGAGAGGAGTGCAGGAGTCCTGAATGAGCAGCACAAAGAAGCGGATTTAACACACGTATACAGGGCTTCCCTTGTAGCTCAGGCAGTAAAGAATCTGCCTGCAGTGCAGGAGACCCGGGTTCAATCTCTGGGTCGTGAAGATCCCCTGGAGAAGAAAATGGCAACCCATTCCAGTCCTCCCTTGCCTGGAGATTTCCAAGAACAGAGGAGCTGGCAGCTGATAGTCCACGGGATCCCAAAGAGTCAGACATGACTGTGTAACTAACCTTCTTTCACTTTCACTTCCATACATGCATCTATTCTTCCCCAGCTCCCCTCCCATCCCCACCCAGGCTGCCACATAACATTGAGCAGAGTTCTATGTGCTATACAGTAGGTCCTTGCTGGTTATCCATTTTAAATAAATCAGTGTGTACATGTTGATCCCAGACTCCCTGACTATCCCTTTCCCTTCATCCTTTCCCCCTGGCAACCATAAATTCATTCTCTAAGTCTGTGATCTCTTTCTGTTTTGTAAGGAAGAGCATTTATATCACGACTTTTTTGATTCTGAGTGTAAAGGATGTCAACAGATGCTTCTGCCTCTCTGTTGGACTTATGTTGTTCAATATGACAATCTCCAGGGCCATGCATGTTGCTACACATGGCATTATTTCTTTCTTTTTGATGGCTGAGTAATATTGCCCTGTGTATATGTCCCACATCTTCTTTATCCATTTACCTGTGGGTGGACGTTTAGGTGGCTTCCAGGTCTGGCTACTATGAGCAGCGCTGCCATGAACACAGGGTGCACGTGTCCTCTCAGACTCTGTTTCCTCCATATCACCAGGTGCACTGAATCGCATAAGACGGAGAAATGGTGAGACATCATGACCTCTCTCATGGGTTAGAAAACAAAAATCTTGTATACTTCAAGTTTTCTGGAGTACTGAAATGTTGACTTAAATAGCTCTAGCATAATAAATTGCCTTCCCCAGTGGCTCAGATGGTAAAGAATCTGCCTGCCAACGTAGGAGACACAGGAGACGTGGGTTCAATCCCTGAGTTGGAGAGGTCTGCTGCAGAAGGAAACAGCAACCCACTTCAGTGTTCTTGCCTGGAGAATCCCATAGACAGAGCAGCCTGGCGGGCTACAGTCCATGGGGTCACAAAACGTGGGATACGACTGAGCGACTACCACTTTCACTTTCATCATAATAAATTATTAAGGGAAATAGTCATAAATAAAACTTTCTTTTATTGAAATAGGTTGAGGTGATTTCTCCAGACACAGAAAGAATCACTGAGTCCTGCAATGGCAGACGGTATTTTTCTTGCAATATCATTTGCAGGAATGAGGTCACGAGGCAGAGTTTAATTATCCACAAACTAGAATAAGATGAAAAATGTCCTGTTTGTGGAGATTTCTTCAAGGACTTGAATATTTCAGTGTAGAAATACCACCAATTAGCACCAGGAGAAAGTGGCCAAATAAATTGTTCCTGTTTTTTTTTTTTTTTTAAAGTGCTGAGTAGGATTTCGTCAAAAGTGATAAAGCCCATGAGATGATGCATCTACTGTGTCATCGTAACCGGAAAACACTGAGGATTCACGGGGTCTGATCTCCTGGATCTAAAGTGAAGAGCAGGAGAAAGGCCGACAGAGCACTTGTCACACTTCCTGGGAGCACCGTCTCCTGTAGAAAAGAAAGAGGCCTTGGTCCAGGAGGCTGAGGAACTCCTGTCACTTTCCTGGGGGTGCCCCTCCCCAGGCCTCCAGCCCCGCCCTCACTGAGGGGCTCCTATGTCCTCCACCCCCACCCCCAACCCAGGCCCAGCAGCTTCTTGTCACCTCCTCCTTCCTTCGTGCATCACAGAGTCACCCCAGGCCCTGACACACCCTGCTCAGGCTCAGGACTGGAGCCAGTGAGGAATCAATCTGCTCCCTTTAATCAGGTCTGGATCCTCCCCGAGGGGGGCCTAAAGGACCAGGGAGCAGGTCCCCAGAGGAGGGGCCTTGCTTCCTGACAGCCTTGGGGAGCTGCAGGGAAACCTTCCTTCACTGCCCTCCAGCTTCTGAGCAGCACACACAGCTCTCAGGACCAGGGTCCCTGCCCCCATCTCTTCCTGGTCCCGCCCAGCTGGGCGCCTCCACCCCAAATCAGGCCCACCCATCCCCAGGCACCTCTGCTCAAGGCAGGGCGGCTCAGTGATGGAGGCTCTGGGTCCCCAGGAGGTTGGTGACGTGCAGGCCACACTGAGTCAGACCTACTGCTGCTCTAGGAGCACAGGCCTGGCCTCACCCCTTCCCACAGTCTCTGCTGTGGGGCTCCTGCCTTGCCTGCTTGACCCACGCCACTTCCTGTGAGAACAGGCCTTTGGAGTTGAGTCTGCAGTTCTTGCTCTCAGGTGATATGGGGTCTTATTCACCTGCTCATTTCCAGGGTGAGGAGGTTCAGTGAGGGCCAGGGGTTGGCTGGGATTCACCTTCCCCAGCCTCACACCAGGCCCTGTGACCCTGCCTTCCCTCTGAATTCTGCCCTCAATACCTGCTCCTGGAAACGACTCAGCCCAGGAAGACAGTTATGATGAAACTGGTGAGGAGCACGGGGAGGATCCAGGTGATGTGCTTGATGGCTGTGGCCGAGGACTTCACTGTAGGGGGGCCTGTAGTCTGTGATGCTGCAAGGAGAATAAGGGTGAAGCCCTCGTCCAGGCCCCAAACTCGGCAGATGCCGCCTCAGCCCCCCTGACCCAGGTACCCCTACTATGCAGCCTGTTTGCACCCACACGTGGAGGCCCTTGTGACAGGTCCTCAGGCAAGATGGGAGGGAGGGAGGAGCCCAGTCCCCATGGGACTCTGACAGCTAATGGGGAAGCAAGATTTCCAACAGAGTCACTCAGTCCTGCTGTGACATCAGAGATGGTGACATCAGGATGGAGTCCTCAGGAGCTGACAGCAGAGGCGGTATTGACAGATTTCCAGAAGGAGGATGGGGACATTTAAAAGAAGGTTCCAGAAAGAGGGAATAGTAAGAAGGAGAGTGGAATCACAGAGATGCTCTCATGTTTAGGGTCAGTGAGAATCCGTGTCCAACAGTACAAAGGCCTGTGCTGTGAGGAGAGACGCCAGGAGGTGGACGAGGAAGGAGGGTCACAGAGCATCCCCGGGCCATTGTTCTCCCAGGACAGCTCACCTCTGACGGATCATTTTCACAAACACACAGGGGTGGGTCCATGTCACCAAGAGAGAACTACCACTTTCTCCTACCCTTCTCACTTGCCCATGGTGTTCTCCCAGCACACCAAGAGAGCCTGATGACAGAGCCGACAGGCTCTCCTGCAGACCTTCTTGAAGCAGTCGGTCACAGCTCTGTCATTCTCCCTCTTCCTTTTCATCCGCCTCCCTCCAGCATGATGCACTGTACAGGGTCCATCGTCCAAATTAAAGGGCAGCCACAATTGTCCTTTGAAGCCAAACTCCCAGGATGCACTGATGTGTCTGCTGTCTTCTCAACAGCATTTCATCCTGGCCTGCAGGGTGAGAGGGCCTGACCCCACGGAGGAAAAGAAAGAGCTCAGCCTCTGGGCTTGACAGATTCTTACCCACCGGGGTCCACCTCCCCTGGGCCCAGCTAATCTGGCCCTGGTCTCCCCTGCAACAGCTGCTCTTTCCATTGGACTACTAGGGAAGGATAGTACCCTTTTTTTTTAATTCCAAAAATAGTGGATGCAGCTAAGCCCCCAGGCTACTCCTCCTGCATTTGGATTTTCTAACTCACCCTTGTCTGGGTGTTTCTCTGGTGTAACGTCAGGCATCTGCTCCTTGAGCAAGGCTCCAGTGTCTCTGAGTGTGTCAGTCTGTGTTTCCCAGGCATTCATACATTTCACTTCCTCTCCCAATGGACTCATGTACTTGGTCTTACCTTTACCAAAATCACAGGAGACAAAGACCTTTTGATCAACTTCTCCTTGAACCTCACACCGTGGCTGACCATCTCTGGGCCGAGGATCGATGGGGACATTATTGGAAAGAGAATGAGGGTCTGTGAAGGCAAAACACAGTGAGGGTGAGGTTGGGGAAAAAAAACCTGTAGGCCCCTTCCACCAGTTATGTGAGAGCGGAGTAAAGTGCAGGGAGGGCTGACAGAGCAATCACACCCCACAACACACACCATACAGCCAGTGCCCCTCCTCTCCTTGTGGAGAAGGAGGAGTCCCCTGCCTGGAGAATTTCACACATCCTGGCTGTGTCCCCTTGTCCACCAGGTCCATTCCCAGCATCATAACCTTTGCAGAGACGTGCCAGGCTGCTGTGCAGGAAAAGCCTAGACGACAGAGGACTGTCAGAATCTAACCCCGGGTCCTGTGAGAGATGGGGAGTCTGTGGGGATGCTCCTGTGGAAGCAGGATCACAGGGAGAGAGGCAAAGAGGCAACAGGTGGGTACAAAACCCCAAGTTGGAGAAGGAAGAGTTTATAATTACAGGTCACAGGAGTTAGCAAGACTGGGGAGATGCTGCTGATCTCTCACTAGGATGGGTCTTGGAAGCCTGGAGAAAGGCCTGGCCCACATGGCATGAAAGAGAAAATCCAGAACTTCTGAAGCAGGTGGTAGAGGAGGGGATCAAAGCCTTAGGGAAGTGAATCTGCCAGGGCAGACACGGTATGAAAGGACAGGAAAGTGTTCAATCCACTAGCTCCATGGGACAGCCTGATGGACTCTATCGAGCCCAAGAGGAAAGCATGGATGGGAAGCATCTCCAATAGCTCAAAGTTTACTTTTGTGGAAATCAGGGATAGTGGTAGGAGACCGTGTTCCTGTGGCCTTTGCAGGAATAGGGATGGAAAATGGGGAAAGATCAGATTCTGGGTGGAGTGTTGTATGTCAGGAGCAAAGTTGGTACAATGATCAAAGTGATTAGTGAAAGTCGCTCAGTCGTTTCAGACTCTTGTGACCCCCATGGATGAATTCTCCAGGCCAGAATACTGCAGTGGGTAGCCTTTCCCTTCTCCAGAGGATCTTCCCAATTCAGCGATCGAACCCAGGTCTCCCGCATTGCAGGCGGATTCTTTACCAGCTGAGACACAAGAGAAGCCCAAGAATACAGAAGTGGGTAGCCTATCCCTTCTCCAGCGGATCTTCCTGACCCAGGAATCAAACTGGGGTTTCCTGGGTTGTGGGTGGATTCTTTACCAACTGAGCTATCAGGGAAGCTGAAAGTGATTAGAGAGTCCCAGTGCCAGCCAGGGCCTGACTGCCGAGAGCACAATGCTGGCTCAGAGCACAGGGTGATCTAGAGGCAGAGAGATGGTCAGTGAACCTGGATGCAAACTGCTTGATTGACAGAAACCAAGGAGAGACAAACACAAGACTGGATGATCAGCAGGCTGAAAGCAGCCATCCCTCCCAAACATCCCTACCAAAATTTCCAGAACTGAGCTATTTCTCAGAAGGCATCACCAGAGAAAGAAGCCACATCCCAGTGAGGAGGGCCCTTCCATTGCCACAGCAAGTGCAGAAGTCCTTCCATCCTCTCCCGATGAGCCACATGGTTATTTACTGGGGTAAGTAAGTCCAATACTTTGGCCACCTGATGCAAAGAACTGACTTATTGGAAAAGACCCTGATGCTGGGAAGGATTGAAGGCCAGCAGAGAAGCGGACGACAGAGGATGAGATGGCTGGATGGCGTCACTGACACGATGGACATGAGTTTGAGTAAGCTCTGGGAGTTGGTGATGGACAGGGAAGCCTGGCAGGCTGCAGTCCATGGGGTCGCAAAGAGTCAGACACCACTGAGTGACTGAACTGAACTGGACTGCAGAAGGAGAAACTACTCCCACATTCATATGGGACCCAGTGTGTTGCTAACACCACGCACAGGACTGTAGCATGATCATGGCCCCCGTGCTGTGAAGTGATGCTCCGAGGACCAGACAATTAATAGACACCTGTCCCAGGTCCTGCTAACAGTGCTTATCTCTGGGTCCACAGATCCACTCAGTGTCCATTGCACATGTCCTGGACTTCTGACATGAATGGACAGTCTGTGTTGTTAGTAAACTACCATGGGTGAGGGTACCATAGTCGTGAATTCCACATTCATTCTTCTGACCCTGACTCCGCATCGCCTGATAGTACATGTAAACAACATCATCTCCTGGAGGAAATCATGGAAATGAGTACCAACCTACAGTCACCCTAGGCCTGCAGAGCTCTGGTCCCTATCTCATCTCCACTGAATTACCACTGAGGTCCTAGGTTTCCTCTAATGGTACATATGACACATTTCAGGCTTCACAGACCCTAAGTCTCTGCTGCAACTGCTGTCCTGGCACAAAAGCAGTCACAATTGATGAATGATGAGTGTGGCTGGACCTGCTTCTTGGGCAGATGACCCAACAGAACTGGTGACGTTGTAGCTATCTGTGTTTGGAAAGGTGCTACATGCTGTATGTGGCATTTTACTTGGAGGCTCACAACACAGACTCCTAGTGTCCTGAAGAAAGGACACACCACTTGCAGTGAGAAAGCCCATACCATTCAGTGTGGCTCCTGGTATGGCCCTGGGGCCTGGCAGAGATGAGACCTCTGGTCACGGAATGTCAGAGTTGCCCAGCATGATCTGGGTTCACCAACCCCTAACCATTAGTTCAGATAGGCCAGCCGTCATAGGATAGAAGTGATTATGTGGCTTGGCATAACCAGGGCCACAGGGAACAAATCAGATGTACCAGCAGGGGACCTAGGCCTGACACCAGCGTTGATACAGGGCCACTGTCCCCTGCTCACACCTGTGACTTCACGCAGTGTCCCCTACGGCTCCTTGAACCAAGGAAGCCAGTCTACAGCAGAGGGGGTGCATTAGCCCATAACAGCCAGACCCACACTCCTACCACAGTCCCACCACCAGAAGTTACAAGGCAGGACAGGGTACGTTTCTGGTTCATAAACAGACAACTGAGGCAGCTCTTGGATGATTCTCTACAGGATGGGTCACTCATTACTGGGGTGAGAAACCAGGACAGTGGACAAGTCTGGTTCTCAGTTGATTTACACATCATATTTGGCTCCTGCTGCTCCACGAATGCGGAAGCTCCTTTTGCACCCAGATACAGATACCAAACTGCCTAATGAGACCTTGAGATATACTTTCTTCTGTAGAAGAAAAATCTGTCAACTCCTTCCTTAATCAATAACCATTATAGGCTGCTGCTGCTACTGCTGCTGCTAAGTCGCTTCAGTCGTGTCCGACTCTGTGCGACCCCATAGATGGCAGCCCACCAGGCTCCCCTGTCCGTGAGATTCTCCAGGCAAGAACACTGGAGTGGGTTGCCATTTCCTTCTCCAGTGCATGCAAGTGAAAAGTGAAAGTGAAGTTGCTCTGTCCTAGGCCACACCATGGACTGCAGCCTACCAGGCTCCTCCATCCATGGGATTTTCCAGGCAAGAGTACTGGAGTGGGGTGCCACTGCTGATGGTGTCCCAAGTCCTAGACACTATGAATGTGGGAGCAAAGGGTAGAAGTGGGGATGCCAGCCTCACCCTTGAGCCCTGTGTCACACTCTGGGAAACCCTGTTCCCGTCCCTCCTAAGTTAGGTCCTGGGGGCAAGGTCTGGGGGGTTTGCTGGGTGAGTTATCAGACAAAGGGATAAGATGCCAGTTGACAGAGGGCATGTTTAGACTCTCTTCAAGAGACGGGAAGCTGTTGGAGGCCCTGAGCTTCTTGGGATCATGGAAAAATGGGTAATAAATGGTCTTGTAACCAAAAGGGCTCTAGGGTGCCTTATTGGGAAAGACCCGGCCCCATGGTCTCTGTCTGCCTCCTGTTGGTAGAAAAGTTTTAGTCAGCCAGGCCTCCTGTGAGTCTCAAAATGGTGGTTTCAGAGTTAAGGATTAGAACACGTGAAGATGGAGAAAGGAATACTCCTCAGGCTGGGAACCTGGTAACAATGTAGACTGTGAGCAGCCACATCGCAGTATCATGAAACTGCCAGTTCCCTGAAAGATAACAAAGAGCTGACACAAGCCTCAAGTTGTTTCTATAGGAAGCAGACCCCCAGCACATAAAAACTGCTGGCTGCAAGCACGCAGACCCCCAGACTGGTTGAAACCATAAGCTTGGTGGTGCTCAAACGTTCGCCTTGTGCCAACCACCCTGACCGTGTTCAAGATGCTGATGCGCCCTGCAGCAGCCACCTCTGCCCCCTTTCTAACCTGGAAACTTGGAGGCAGTCTGAGGACATTAGGCCACTATTTTCCCAGGGCTCCTGAGCAAACCAACTTGTCCTTTTCAACCACTTGTTACCTTCATAGGTGGTAGGATGTGGGTCATAACCAGCTTCAACTAGTAACAGCCTGAGCTGTCTGGGAGGAGCTTTGACTCCAGGGAGGTGCTGATCAGTGGCTAGGCATTGAGTGCCTTCCTCAAGATGCATATGTAATTAAAAATAAATAAATAAATTGAATTCTTTAATTATTTCAAGTGTTTTAAAAAATTCATTTTCTACTTAAGCCACCCTTGAAGATAAGCACAAAATCTGTTTACTTTTTTTTTTTTCCACGCAACACAACTCGGGCACCCATTCTGTGCATAGCACTGTTCTAGGTGCAGTAAAAGGAATTTTTTTCTATTGACCTGACCCAAACCCACTTCTGGCACTGAGAAATGCTAGGATCTGCCAAATTTAAGATGTTTCAGTAAATTCCTCTCCTACTTTCCCCAAAGTAAGAAGGCAGAACTCCTCTGTATTAAAAAAACATTTAAAAAGGCAACTTTCCATGAAAGAGTAGTTTCTGTTTCTATTGTATTTTTCTCTCTTTTTTTCCTTCTAGCTTTTAAGTTTTCTTCCTTCCACACTGCTTTTTCTTGTACAAGGCGAGAGCATTTTTTCATTTTTCTTTTCCTAAGACGAAGTATTTCATCTTATAGACAAATAATTCCCAAGACTAGTGATAAATATTTTAAAAAACAGAAAGAAAGAAAAGAAAGAAACTTAAGGGTTTCCCTGGTGGCTCAGCAGGTAATGAATCCACCTGCAATGCAAGAGACCCCAGCTCAATTCCTGGGTCAGAAAGATCCCCTGGAAAGGGAGAGGCTACCCACTCCAGTATTCTTGATCTTCCCTGGTGCCATCTAGCTTCTTTCTTAGATGGTAAAGAATCCATCTGCAATGTGGGAGACCTGGGTTCAATCCCTGGGTTGGGAAGATACCCTAGAGACAGGAAAGGCTATCCACTCCAGTATTCAACCCTGGAGAATTCCACGGACTGTATAAGTCCATGGGGTTGCAAAGAGTCAGACAGGAGTGAGCAACTACTCATGGTACATTCAAGGATGAATCATCTACCTGGCTCTCCATTACTGGGCTGAGGATCAACAGTGAAGTTGTAGCAAAGAGAGTGAGCGCCTGGGAAGGAAAACAGAGGTGAGGACAGGTTTTGGAGAAGACCCATTACCTCCTCCCCCCACTTATGTGAGAGCAGAGGAAAGCTGCAGGGCTGGGCTGGTAGAGCAGGAAGGCCCCTATGCCCCCCAACACCACCTACAGGCTGAGCAAGTGGAGAAACCACATAACATTATCTCTGCTCTGCTCATAAGGCCCGCACAGAACTGAAAGCTACAGAAAGGAGAATTCACAATTGGGGTCACAGGACTTAGCAAGGCCAGGGAGATGCTGCTGATCTACTACTTTGATGGGTCTTGGGATCCTGGAGAAGGCCTGGCCTACATGGCATGAAAGAGAAAATCCAGAACTTCCGAGGCAGGTGGTAGAGGAGGGGATCAAAGGCTCAGAGAAGTGAATGTGCCAGGGTGGACACAGTATGAAAGGGCAGGAAAGTGTGCAGTCCCCCAGGTTCTATGGAGCCCGAGAGGAAAGAATGGATGAGAAGCATCTCCAACAGCTCCAGGGTGACTTTTGCTGAGGGTCAGGGACGGTGGTGGGATTGGTGTTCCTGTGTGCTTCCAGCAGGAGTGAGGATGGAGAAGGTAGAAGAGCTGATGCCAGGGGGAGTGCTCTATGTCAGAAACAAAGCAGATGCAGCGGCCAAGGGGACCAGAGAGCCCCCTGTAGCCAGGCCTCACTGCAGAAAGTACCACGCTGGCTCCTAACACAGGGCGATCCTAGAGGCAGACAGAAGAGCAGTGAGCCCTGCTAAAAACTACACGATTGAGAGGAAAAATTATATAAAAAACAGAGACAAACACGAGGCTGGGTGTTCAGGAAGCTGAATGCAGACATCCCAACAAAATGCCCAGGTCCTTTGTGCAGTATCCAGCACTGAGTCAGGTCTTATATTCAGAATCCATTCCTAGAGACAGAGATGCCAGGCATCAGCAAGGAGGGCCCTCTTTTCACCACAGCAAGTGCAGAAGTCCTTCTGGCCTTGGAAGCCACACGGTCACTGACTGGGGTAAGTGTACAGACATTCTACAGAGAAGCCACCCCCACATCCATAAGGACCGAGAGTGGGACTGTCGTCATGTCCAGCAGTCTGAAACATCGTCATGGCCCGCCTGTCATTACTGTGGTGCCTGAGATCTGTGTAAGGAATACACATCTGTCCCACGTCCTGCCCACAGGAGTGTCACCCATCCACTGGTCCTCATAGTGCTCATTTCACATCCACTGAATTTGCATGTGAATGAAAAATCTTCACAGTTAGTAAATTACCATGTGGTGAGGGCTACCATAAAGCAATTTCCAAGTTCACACTTCTGACACTGACCTTCATCCCCCGATAGTACATGTAAGCAATATCATATTCTGGGGAAAATGACAGAGAGGAGTACCAACCTACAACCCTCCAGGGCTGCAGGGATGTCATCCCTATCCGATCTCCATTTAGTTCCCAGTGTGGCCATACATTTCTATAATTGTACATATGACATATTCAGGCTCTGCAGACCATGGTTTTCTGTTACAACTGCTGTCCTAGCACAAAAGCAGCCACAGATGAATGGTGACTGATGACCTGCTTCTTGAGCAGATGACCCAGGAGAACCTGTGACGTCAGAGGTATCTGTGGTGGGAAAGGTGCTATGTGCTGAATATGGCATTTTACTTGGAGGTTCACAACACAGACCCTTTATGTCCTGAAGAAAGGCCATGTGATTTGCAGTGGGGACTACGACACCATTTAAATGTGGCTCCTGGTATGGTCCTGGGGGCTGGTGGAGGTGAGGCCTCTGGTCAGGATATGTCAACATTGTCTATCATGATCTGGGCTCATCAACCTGCAATCATTAGTTCAGATAAACCAGCCATCAGAGGATTAAAGCAATATTGTGGTTTGGCATAAGTAGGGCCAGAGGCAACAAATAAGAGAGAACATCAGGTGGTTTAGGCCTGACATCAGAATTGTTGTAAGAGCACTACTCCCCAGGGCCTGCCCCTGTGGCTCAGTGGTAAGAAATCCTCTTGCAATTTGGAGCTGGAGTACAGGTGGGATCCATCCCTGAGTGAGAGGAGACCCATGGAAGAGAGCATGGCAACCTAGCCCAGTGTTCTTGCCTGGACCCTCGTGGGCTATCGTCCATAGGATCATAAAGAGCTGGACATGACCGCAATGACTAGGCATGACACACTATTCTCTGCGCATGCCTGAGGCTTCGTGCAGTGTCCCCTATATCTTCATGGACCATGGAAACCACTCTAGAGCAGAGGGGTCAGGGGACATTAGCCCATATCTGCTGGACCCACACTCCTTTAACATTCACACCACCCAGAACCTACAAGGTAGGGCAGAGCAAGTTTTTGGTTCACCAACAATCAGCTAAGGCATCCCTTGCACTAGTCCCTAGGGGATGAGTCATCTGTTAGCGTATTGTGGCCCAGGGAAGTCACATGGTTCTTTAGGTTTTTTCAGGTCGTCTTTGCCTGCTCTTGTAGGACAAATGTGGAGATGTAGAATGCACAGAGACACCAAATGGCCTGTCAAGACCAACAGTGTTACTCTCTTCTTTTGAAGAAAAGGTTCTCCAACTCCTGTCTTACATAATAGCTATTTTAGGCCACTGTATTCATAGTCTCAGGGAATATGAATGTGGGACCAAAGGGTAGAAGTGGGAGTGCCCCTGCTCACCCTCGTGCCCTGTGTCACACACTTTCGGAAACTCTTCTCCCATCTCTCCTGCTTTATGTCCTGGGGGCCAGGGTGGGAGGCTTCTGCTGGGGTGAATTCTCAGGCAAGAGGATTGGTGCCAGTTGACAGAGAGCAGATTCAGGATCCCTTCACAGATGGGAAGTTGTTGGAGGCCATGAGGTTCTTGGGATGGGGAAGGATATGGAAAAAATAGTGTTGTAACCAAGCACATGGTATTAAAAGACGCTTACTCCTTGGGAGGAAAGTCATGAGCAACCTAGATAGCATATTGAAAAGCAGAGATATTACTTTGCCAACAAAGGTCTGTCTAGTCAAGGCTATGGTTTTTCCAGTAGTCATGTATGGATGTGAGAGCTGGACTGTGAAGAAAGCTGAGTGCCAAAGAACTGATGCTTTTGAACTGTGGTGTTGGAGAAGACTCTTGAGAGTCCCTTGGACTGCAAGGAGATCCAACCAGTCCATTCTGAAGGAGATCAGTCCTGTGTTCTTTGAAAGGAATGATGCTAAAGCTGAAACTCCAGTACTTTGGCCACCTCATGCAAAGAGTTGACTCATTGACAAAGACTCTGATGCTGGGAGGGATTCGGGGCAGGAGGAGAAGGGGACTGCAGAGGATGAGATGGCTGGATGGCATCACTGACTCGATGGACATGAGTTTGAGTGAACTCTGGGAGTTGGTGATGGACAGGGAGGCTTAGCATGTTGTGATTCATGGGGTCGCAGAGTCACATGACTGAGTGACTGAACTGAACTGTAACTTGATATGAAGCTTGAGCTCATTCCAGACTCTAGGCCTCTGACTTCCCTTTTCTTCGAACATTTTATTTCAAAATCTTGTTGTCACTTTTTTCTCTTACCAGTTTTAAAACTCAGGCCTGTTTTCGCCAGGCCCTGGGAGCCATCTCTTTCTTTCTTTTTCTTAAGGTGACTTATTAAGGCCATTGCTTACTTAGATGTGCTAGCACACTCTACAACCAACCCCACCCAGATGAAAGGAAGAGTGAGAAACTAAGACAAGCTATACACCACGGGAAAAGGAATCAGTGAAAGATAATAATTTGCCAGTCTATGTGACATGAGCTTTTCTACTGGATATTATCTGATAAGGTATAACTTCCTTTGTTGCTGTTTAGTCCCTAAGTCATATCCAACTCTTTGAGACCACATGGACTGTAGCCAGCCAGGCTCCTATGTCCATGGGATTTCCCAGGGAAGAATACTGGAGTGGCGTCTGTTCACAGATTTTTCTTTTTGGTTGCCCTGGTCCTATGTTTCTGCGTGCAGGCTTTCTCCAGCTGCAGCTAGCAGGGGCTCCTCTCTAGTGGCGGTGCTTGGGCTTCTCACTGAGGTTTGTTCTCTTGCTGTGGAGCACTGGCCTTAGGCACGTGGGGTTCAGTGGTCATGGTATTGGGTTTGGTAGTTATGGCCTGCAGCCTCTAGAGCGTGGGCCTTGGGAGCCATTCTTTGAATCTGAAGTATTAAAGGAGATAGTGCTGGCATCTCCCAGTCTCTGTAGGAGGGTAAGAGCCTATATTTGGCTCCCAAGTAGCTCAGCTGGTAAAGAATCCACCTGCAAGGCAGGAGACCCTGGTTCGATTCCTGGGTTGGGAAGATCCCCAGGAGAAGGGATAGACTACCCACTCCAGTATTCTTGGGCTTCCCTTGTGGATCAGATGGTAAAAGTATCCACCTGCAATGTGAGAGACCCAGGTTCAATCCTTGGGTTGGGAGGATCCCTTGGAGGAGGGCCTGGCAACTCACTCCAGTATTCTTGCCTGGAGGATCCCTGTGGACAGAGGAGCCTGGAGGGCTATAGTACATGGAGTCGCAAAGAGTCAGACAGGACTGAGCAACTAGGCACAGCACAGCACAGGAGCCTATACTAGTCGGCTGGTCCTGCCATACAGAGGACCACAGACTGGATGGCTTACACAACAAACACAGGTTTTCCTACAGTTCTGTAGGGAGGAAGTCCAAGATCATGGTGCTGGAGGGTTTGTATCTTCATAAGATCAATGTATCTTATTTCTTGACGCATTTCAAACTTGAAGACAATACAACATTTGCCCTCAAACACTTCATCATGTAGTTCAGTAACTAATGGTCTTTTCTGCCTTTGAATCTGTACTCTGTTTCCCCATGTCACCTTGAACTTCTAATGTAATGAATATTGCTGGATTTTCTTTAATGGACTGTATTAATTTTTTAGTTTTGATATTTAAAGGTTAAGGTTTAAATTTTAGTTTCCCCGGATAGAAATTAAGATGCATCATTTTTATTTTCTGGCTGTGCCATGAGGCATGTAGGGTCTTGTTCCTTAACCAGGAAACCCCTACCCCTAGCAGTCTAAGCATGGAGTCTTTACCACTGGGCCACCAGGGAAGCCCCCCGATCCACCATTTTAATATATACATACATATGTATATAAATATATATTTATAATATAGATATTATGAATATATTTTATATTTACCTTTTATCTCAGTAAGAGATAAGTGATCGCTAAAGGGAGCCTCCCCAGCTGCATAAATAGTACAAATTGAAGAGCTCTGCTCCATGGATGGAAATGAAGAAAGAACATAAGATAAAAATAAACATCAGGAATCAAGACAGCCTTTCATTACCATCCCTTTTGGTTGATGTTGTTAGTGTTAGTCCTGTTCAGAATGATCATCTCCAGTACATTTAGGGGATTTATCAACCAGGCTCCCCTCTAATTCTCGGAAAACGATAGGGACCTCAGTTCCAGAATTCTCCCACAGGACTCATGAACATGATGTTAGCAAGACCACGGTCATAGGAGAGAAAAACCTTTCTGTCCACCTGGCCTTGAACCTCACAGCATGGCTGTCCAGGTCTGGGCTGAGGACTGATGGTAAAATTATAGGAAAGAGAGTGAGCATGTGTGAAGGCAAAACAGCGAGGGTGAGGTTGGGAGGAAAAGACCCATAGGCCTCCTCCCCCAGTTATGTGAGAGCGGAGTAGGGCTGCAGGGCTGGCTGACAGAGCAGGACGGCCCTGTCTGCACCCCCTACCCCAAACACACCCTAATTACGGCTGAGGAAGAGGAGGAAGCCTTGATCAGGCAAAGAACCCACACAGCGCTGGATATGCCTATCTCCACTGTGTTCAAAAGCTCCATACCTAGCATGAACTGACACAATTTTTTCCAGAGGTGGGCCAGGCCAGCTCAGAAGGAGAGGCCTAAAGACAGAGGACTGTGAGAATGTCTCCGAGTGTCCTGAGGAGAGATGGGGAGCCTTTGGGGGCTGCTCCTGAGGAAGCAGGATCACAGTGGGGATGGATGAGCGCAGAACCCAAAGCTGGAGAAGGAAGAGTTTATAATTACAGGTCACTGGGCTTAGCAAGGCCAAGGAGATGCTGCTGATCTTCCACTAGGATGGGTCTTGGAAGCCTGGAGAAAGGACTGGCCCACACAGCATGAGAGAAAGTCCAGAACTTCCGAGGCAGGTGGGAGAGGAGGGGATCCAAGGCTCTGAGAAGTGAATCTGCCAGGGCGGACACGGTACAAGAGGGCAGGAAAGTGTGTAGTCCATTAGCTCCATGGGAACCCCTGATGGACTCCATGGAGCCTGAGAGGAAAGCACGGATAAGAAACATGTCCAACAGTGCAAGTGAGATCTGCCAGGACTTGAACCCTGGGATCTGTGGACCTTTGCTCGAGTGCTTGCACCTGGACAATAATCTCCTCCAGCAACAAAATACAAAGAAATTATAAGGGACTGATATGCATGCCAAGTTGGGGTTAATTATGAATGAAAAGACAAAAAACCCAACTGGAAAAGAAGGGTACGGGGTATGATCCCTGCACAGGGCACTGCTACAACGGTGGGCAGAGCACCTAGGCCATCCCTCAGGTCCTAACCCTTGGCCTGCCCCTACCCTAACCCCATATAAGGGGCCAGCCCGCCACCCCTGCCCCCATGAAGGGAATGAGCAAGGAGACCTGTTGCTGGTGCTCGCGCCCTCACACTGCAGCACGTGTCCCAGGGAAGCCTCGCCTGGATTTCTTATCTGGCCTCTTATCCACTTCTATCGATTAAGGTTCTGTTCCTGCCCTCCAAGAGTCTATTTGCCCAGTCCTGTGTACATTCTGGCAGCTCTTTTGTGGGGTTAATGGCGACCTCCACTAGGAGGACTTATGCCATACCCATGTCTGCAGCACCCAGCCATACCCAAGTCTGCCGAACCCAGAGCCCCTGCCCCTGCAGCGTCACTGACTCAATGGGCATGAGTTTGAGTAAACACTGGGAGTTGGTGATGGACAGGGAGGGCTGGCGTGCTGCGGTCCATGGGGTCACAAAGAGTCGGACACAACTGAGCGACTGAATGAACTGAACTGAATGAACTGATTGATTAAGAAGGCCAAGAAGCCTTTCTTGGCCAAGAAGCCTTTCTGCCAGAGCATCTGGGCATCTCTGTGACCTCGGGGTGCAACTTCCCTGTGGTGACAAGTGGCGCCTGAACCTCAGCTCAGAGTCACCAGTTTGGTTGATCTGCCTCCCTGGCCCCTGGGGGCCTCGGGGCCCTCACTCAGGCATCGCGCTCCCCCTCACCCTTTGTCCCTTTCCCTCATCTATTATCTCTCCACTTCTCCTCTCTCTGTCTTATCCTTCTGAGAGAGTGGACCTCGGCAAGGACAGCATCACTCCTCTCAACTTAGGACAGAAAGCTCTCTCTGGCTGTCAGTGGCTCACTTTGATGGATGACAGGGTGGTGGGAGAGACCCACCTCATACCCTGCAGGTCTTGGTCCAGCAGGTTCTGCCTAATAGGAGATTTGTGAGAATGATATAAGTTCAAACCTCTTATTAGGTGGTGGTTGGACATCTGATCATACCCATATTCTCACTTCTATTTTCCTGCCACCAAGAGAAGTCCTGTGGGAACTCAGTGAACTGGCAGATTTCTCTATATGCTGGTTTACGCGTGGGTGAGAATCCCACCTCTGGGCTGCAGGCCCACAGCCGATGTACAAGGGGCTGGTTTCTGGGCTTGATCACCCCAGTGGGCAGTGGACAGGGTGCTCCCTCCCTCACTGGCCCTTTCTGAAAGCCTGCAGGTTGGTGCCTAAATAAATAGACACCCGCAGGTGCAGGGGCTGAAACGGCAATGGCGCCCTTTCCGTTTTTCAGCCTTTTCTGTGCCTCCTCCCTTTTGCTCCCCCTTGGGCCTCATACCTACACTCCTGTCCTTTTGCATCCAAGAGACTCCCTGCTGGGTCACCGTTTTCACCACCACTTGTTTGTTTTGTGTTCCCACCTCAGGCTTGAGTTTCCCACTGGCCCCCTTGCAGAAGGGCCAGTTGAGAGATGAGTTGGGCTGGGCTGGCCAAAGTGCCCCAGAGGCCACTTCCCAGTAAGACCCTCTCTTTGTTTCTTGTTTGTTAATTTTCTGTCATTGGGAGGTTCTCTCAGTCAGTGAATTTAAAAGCATCTTTGTTTTATGTACTTTTCTCTGTCCAATTGCTCCTGCAAAGCTCTGCTACAATTGTGGGCATGGGTTACTTGTTGTTCAGTCACTCAGTCATGTCTGACTCTTTGCGACCCCATGGACTGCAGCAAACCAGGCTTCCTTGTCCTTCACCATCTCCTGGAGCTTGCTCACACTCATGTCCATTGACTCAGTGATGCCATCCAACGATCTCGTCCCCTGTCATCCCCTTCTCCTCCTGCCTTCAATCTTTCCCAGCATCTTTCCCAGGTCTTTTCCAATGAGTCATCTCTTCACATCAAGTGGCCAAAGTATTGGAGCTTCAACTTCAGCATCAGTCCTTCCAATGAATATTCAGGACTGATTTCCTTCAGGATTGACTGGTTTGATTTCCTTGCTGTCCAAGGGACTTTCAAGAGTCTTCCCCAACACCACAGCTCAAAAGCATCAGTTCTTCAGTTCTCAGCCTTCTTATGGTCCAGCTCTCACATCCATACATGACTACTGAAAAAGCCATAGCTTTGACTATAGGGACTTTTGTTGGGAAAGTGATGTCTCTGCTTTTTAATATGTTGTCTAGGTTTATCATAGCTTTTCTTCCAAGGAGCAAGCATCTTTTAATTTCATGGCTGCAGTCACTGTTCACAATCATTTTGGAAGGCTTTAAAAACAAAACAAACAAAAAAGGGAGCTTCCATTTCTCCCTTCCAAAATGTAAGTCTTTCACCTGGGTTCTCAGGAACCATCTGATCCATCTGTGGTCCCCTAGAGTGAGGGGGAAAAATAGCATTTTAAAAACTGAAGCAGTAAAACAAGGAGATCTCTGGTTCTGTCTTTACATGAAAATGAATTTGTAACTGAGCTGGATTTAATTGGGTTAAGGGAAAGTAAGCACTATATAAATAAACTCTCAGAAATATCAATAAAGCTCACCAGAACACATTTCTTACAGCAGGGAAGACCCTGAGTCAGTATGATTGGCAAGAGATGACCCAGAAACTAACTCCATCACCAGAGACCCTGAGACTACAAGCCATGTGGCAGAGCAGTACTCCTGGGTTCCCTTACCCTGCGGCTCTCTGCCCTGTATCCCCTTCCCAAAAAAGCCTCTTGCCTTGTCAGCATGCGTGTCTCCTGGAACCATTAATTTCCCAATATTACACAAAAGCCCACTCTCAGACCCTGCAAGGAGTCGCCCTTTCTGTAACAGATGGCGACTCTGGTGGGATTTCCTCACTGAGACTGATGCCCTGACCATTCAGGTACTTAGGGACAAGCTTGTCCGCTGACTGTCCTGACCCAGTGGCCCGAACAAGAATTTTCTTTTGTTCCTTGTCTCCTCCCAACTCAGATGACTGGCCTGAATGCCCCCGATCTGATAAGGAACAAGAGACTTAAGACTGATAAGGAACAAGGTGAGAAACAAGAGCCTTAAGTTCAGTGGCTCAGTCGTGTCCGACTCTTTGCGACCCCATGGACTGCAAGCCCATCACCAACTCCCGGATCTTACTCAAACTCATGTCCATCGAGTCGGTGATGCCTTCCAATCATCTCATCCTCTGTTATCCCCTTCTCCTACCGTCTTTAATCCTTCCCAGCATCAGGGTCTTTTCCAGTGAGTCAGTTCTTCGCATCAGGTGGCCAAAGTATTGGCATTTCAGCTTCAGCAACAAGAACTAGGCGGTCTCCTATCACCATTGAGAGTTGGCACACCGCGTAAGCAAGTGGGCGGCCGAGTACACAGGGAAGCCGGGCTAGAGAGGGAGTGAGCTGTTAGGATGCTCCGCCCAGCCCCGGCGGCGCGGGGGTTCCTAGTGGTTACTGCTAGGAAACCTGGGGCGGGGCCTGAGGGTGGAGGGGCGGGCCAGACAGTCAGGGCAAGAGCGGAGGTCCAGAGTGCAGCTGTGGGCTAGCCGGAGAGGATCGCGGGTTCTGGCTTGGCAGCCTCGCACTCCTGAAAAATTGGGATCCAGGTGGCAAAGGGAGAGATGGGTGGATCCAAGACCAGTCTCGTTTTGCTTTCGATGGTCTTGTTCAGCGGAACGTCCAGCGGTGAGTTCGGGGATGACCCTGCGCGGGGCGTGGGGGGGAACGCGAGGAGGTTGGATGGGTTATGAGCCGGGAAGGGGATGGAGGCGGTGTCCGTAGGGTTTCGCGAAACTTTTTAAAGGGTGGCGCCGCCGCTGCCCCCACCTCTTTCCTCTCCCTGGGCCATTTAGTCCTCGGAGGCTCCTCCCGGCTTCTTGCCGGCTCTCCGGGCCAGAACAAGGGTGACTTGGGTGAAGTAGTAATGCCGGGAATTTGGGAAGTGACGCTGGGAGAAGAGGGGGCCGGGACCCGGCAGGATATAGGGTTGAAACCCCCCAAGGGTCCAGCCCGCCCCTGGGAAGTGGGAGCCCTGGAGCCGGGCCGTTTGGGACCAGTCGGCCATTCCGCGGAGAAGAGACTCATACCCGCCCCGAAAAGCACACCCTCCCGCCCCGACCTGTGCAACAGAGACCCTTCTGGTCCCTACGTCTCCCAGCCCTTGAGGGACCAGCGCTCTTTCCCGGCCGTAAGTTATAAACGCAGAGCGGACCCGAGTGCCCAGGAGGCGGCGGCGGCGCGCTCCCGGCTGAAACGTGCTTGAGTGCTCTCTCCTGTCAGAGCGGTGGCTTCTGGCTCCACCCCCGGCTCCCGGGCTCTGCGTCACGGCTCCACCCCCGGCCCCAGGGCTCCACCCCTGGCCCCAGGCTCCACCCCCAGTTCCCGGGCCTCACCCTCGACCCCGGGTTCGGCGCGAGTCTCTTCCTGAGCAGGGACCAGGTGCCTCGGCTCATTGGTCTAGATGCAGAAATTTTTTAGCAGAGAAGTGGCCTTGTTGGGCACTACGTCTATCCTTTAACCCGGCGAAACAGATGTCCTGCCTTTCACTTGACCTGCAGAGTCCAAGTTGAATATAAGCAGGTTTCCAAGTAGACAATTTCGTGGACCTGCCCCGGGTCAGCATTTCTGCTTGGTGGGGGTGGGGCGTGAGAGGGGCACGGGGTGGGGGGATTTCCACGCACTATATTGGCTCTAGCTTTCCTTTTCTGCAAAGTAGATGATGAGGTTATAATACTAAATGCAGCTCAACTTGACTGTAAATTCTTCAAAAACTTCCCTTCTTCAGAAACTTGAAAGGAAAGAAAATGTGCTACAAAAAACTTCGGTCTTAGACAAAGTCACTAGCAGAACTATTTATGATCCTGTTCATGCAGCTCCAGCTATTTCTACCCGTGTGTTTTATATCAGAGCAGGGGTTTGCCATGCAGTTATATTTCCTCTAGTAATAATATTAGCTGTTTTGCACCTTCATAGTATGACAAGAACTGAACTGGAAGACAGCATCAGTGTCCAGTAGTTCCCAAAGGTGGTCTCAGCCATGTCCCAGATGACTCAGTATCTGAGAGGAGACACACCCAACAGTGGTACTTCCATCCCGTTATCCTACCTTGTGGCTGGGTAGAGGAGTGTTTTGAGAAGTGCCACTCTTTTGGAGGCCAGAGTGAAGGTGAAGGATATTGGAATATCCAAGGAGAGGATAACTCTATCCACGGAGAGGATGTACTCTGAGAAGGTAGTTTAAGGCATATTTTCCATGGGATTTATGTAGATGAAAAAGATCCAGATAAAGAACAGCAATCATCTGTAAAAACAGAGATTAAGCTTCTGAAATTCAGGTGACAATGATTCTCACTGAACATTGCAAGCTATGAGATCTTCATCACAGAAATCTTCCACCTATTTCCCTTGTGTGTATAAAAGATAGAGGAAACCCCTGGTGATATTGCCTTACATGAATTGGGAGAATCATAAATAGTTTTCACAGCATTGCAAATTGTGTGTCTGTGTGTGTATTAGCCAGTCAGTCCTGTCCAACTCTTGCCACCCCATGGCCTGTAGCCCGCCAAGCTCTTCTGTCCGAGGAATTCTTCAGGCAAGAATAATGGAGTGGGTGGCCATTCTCTTCTCCAGGTGATCTTTCCGACCCAGGGATCAAACTCGGGTCTCCTGAATTGCAGGCAGATTCTTTACTGTCTGAGCCACCAGGGGAGCCTGCAGCACAAATTAGTAGAGGCCAATAATCCGCAGGCAATTTCTCAGCAGGACCTGGTCCACAAGGTCAGAGTGCCTGTGGAATGGATTACCTGGTCAGAAGAAAAGTCCTCCACAAAGACCTGGCTGCTAGGAGCTCTGCCATTGATGACAGCCTCAACTTAAGAGTGCAGATAGCCCCTCTCCAGAATCTTGTACACATGGACTGTCACTGTGTGGGGGACAATGAAAACGTGGGATCGATGGATGGCTCATGAATGTTTGGTTAAGAATGAGGTCTCCAGACTTCCCTGGTGATCCAGTCGCTAAGTTTCCACACTCCCAGTGAAGGGGCCGGGTTCGATCCTTGGTCGGGGAACTGGATCCCACATGCTGCAACTAAGAAGTCAGCATGTTGCAACTGAGAGTCTTCATGCTGCAAAAAGATCCCAAGTGCCACAACTAAGACCCATTACAACCAAAAAAAAAAAAAAGATTTTAAAAAAATAATTTTTTTAGTTCTCCAGTGCTAGTGATGTGTGGGCCTTCAGAGTGATAGTGTGGGAGTTCATAGCTCTGGGTCAAATACCCTACACGGATGTCGACTCTTTAGAGATATGAAAGAAGGTTATCAAATACCCCAGCCTATCAACTGTCCTGATGAACCATTGGTGTGATGGCTTGTGCTGGGCCTCAGATTCGGAGGAGAAGCCCAGTTCCAGCAGCTGGCCCAGTGTCTCACAGGGTTCCAGGCAGCCCTGGGGGCCTGTGTCTGACTGTCCTCTCACAGTCCCCCAGCGTCAGGGGGAAGGTGCCTGCTGAGGTCCACTGGAGCCAGGCAGTCACATACATCACCCGGCACCGCAGAAGCACATTGTCTTCCAGAACACTGTGCCTTAGGAATGCCATAGCATCTGAACTTTCTAAGACAGACTTAGTGATGTGGAATATTTTCTAGATATCACTTTCATTAGGTTGAACTGAAAATGTTTGTATAAATCTTTTGACCAAGAAATTTTTAAACAGTATTATAAAATAAATAGTTTTAAAAACTGTTCCAAAACAAATACTTGGACTAGCTTAGTGCAAGTGCTTTTTAGTTTTTACTTCATCAAAGTAATGTAGTTGATTCACCCTTGAATGTGCCGGGCTTAGTTGCTCAGTTGTGTCCGACTATTTGCAACCCCATGGATTATACAGTGCATGGAATTCTCCAGGGCTGAATACTGGAATGGGTAGTCTTTCCCTTCTCTAGGGGATCTTCCCAACCCAGGGATTGAACCCAGGTCTTCCACATTGCAGGTGGATTCTTTACCATCTAAGGCACCAGGGAAGCTCAAGAATACTGGACTGGGTAGCCTCCCCATTTTCCAAAGGATCTTTCTGACCCAGGAATTGAACTGGAGTCTCCTGCATTGGAGGTGGATTCATTACCTGATGAGCCACCAGGGAAACCCTTAAGTTTCTTCTTCTTCTTCTTTTTTAAATATTTGTCACCAGTCTTGGGAATTATTTGTCTATAAGATAAAATAGTTTGTCTTAGGAAAAGAAAAATGAAAAAATGCTGTTGCCTTGTACAGGAAAAGGCAGTGTTGGAGGAAGAAACCTTAAAAGCTAGAAAGAAAAAAAGAGAAAAATACAATAGAAACAGAAACTACTATTTCATGAAAAATTGCATTTTAAATATTTTTTTAAATAAAGAGCAGTTCTGCCTTCTTACTTTGGGGAAAGTAGGAGAGGAATTCACTGAAACATCTTAAATTTGGCAGATCCTAGCATATGGCACCCCGCTCCAGTACTCTTGCCTGGAAAATCCCATGGATGGAGGAGCCTGGTAGGCTGCAGTCCATGGGGTCACTAAGAGTCGGACACGACTGGGAGACTTCACTTTCACTTTTCACTTTCATGCATTGGAGAAGCACATGGCAACCCACTCCAGTATTCTTGCCTGGAGAATCCCAGGGACGGGGGAGCCTGGTGGGCTGCCGTCTATGGGGTCGTACAGAGTCGGACCTGACTGAAGCGACTTAGCAGCAGCAGCAGTAGCAGCAGCAGTTCTCAGAGCCAGAAGTGGATTTGGGGCAGGTCAATAGTAAACAAAGGTGATTTTATTAATTTTTACTTTCTGGAAAAGGAGGATAAGACAATTCCAGAAGGTGCAATCATGGTTTAAGGTTAAGAATCCCTTTTACTGCACCTAGAACAGTGCTCTGCACAGAATGGGTGCCCGAGTTGTGTTTCGTTAAAAAAAAAAAAAGTAAACAGATTTTGTGCTTATCTTCAAGGCTGGCTTAAGTATAAAATGGATTTTTTTAAACACTTGAAAAATTAAAGAATTCAATTTAAAAAAAAAATTACATATGCATCATGAGGAAGGCGTTCAATGCCTAGCCACTGATCAGTGCCTCCCTGGAGTCAAAGCTCCTCCCAGACAGCTCAGGCTATTACTAATTGAAGCTGGTTATGACCCAGATCCTACCACTGGTGAAGTTAACAAGTGGTGTAAAAGGACAAGATGGTTTGTCCAGAAGCCCTGGGAAAATAGTGACCTAATGTCCTCAGACCGCCTCCAAGTTTCCAGGTTAGAAAGGGGGCAGAGGTGGCTGCTGCAGGGCGCATCAGCCTGAGCGCAGTCAGAATGGTTGGCACAAGGCTAATGTTTGAGCACCACCAAGCTTATGGTTTCAACCAGTCTGGGGGTCTGCGTGCTTGCAGCCCGCAGTTTTTATGTGCTGGGGATCTACTTCCTGTAGAAACAACTTGAGGCTTGTGTCAGCTCTTTGTTATCTTTCAGGGAACCGGAAATTTCATGACACTGCTCTGTGGCTGCTCACAGTCTAAATTGTTACGTTTCCCAACCTAAGGAGTGTTTCTTCCTCCATCTTCACATGTTCTAATCCTTAACTCTTAAACCACTGTTTGAGACTCACAGGAGGCCTGGCTGAATAAAACTTTTCTACAAACAAGAGGCAGACAGATACCATGGGGGGTGGTCTTTCCCACTAAGGCGCCTTAGAGCCCTTTTGATTACAAGACCATTATTACCCATTTTTCCATGATCCCAAGAAGCTCAGAGCCTCCAACAGCTTCCTGTCTCTTGAAGAAAGTCTAAACATGCCCTCTCTCAACTGGCATCTTATCCCTCTGTCTGATACCTCACCCAGCAAAACCCCCGACCTGGCCCCCAGGACCTAACTTAGGAGGGACGGGAACAGGGTTTCCCAGAGTGACGCAGGGCTCGAGGGTGAGGCTGGGCATCCCCACTTCTACCCTTTGGTCCCACATTCATAGTGTCTAGGAATTGGGACAGCAGCAGCCTATAATGGTTATTGATTAAGGTAGGAGTTCACAGACTTTTTTCTACAGAAGAAAGTAAATCTCAAGGTCTCTTTAGGCAATTTGGTATCTGTCTCTGGGTGGAAAAGGAGCTTGCACGTTTGTGGAGCAGCAGAAGCCAAATGTAATGTGTAAATCAACTGAGAACTAGACTTGTCCACTGTCCTGGTTTCTGACCCCAGTAATAAGTGACCCATCCCGTAGAGAATCATCCAAGAGCTGCCTCAGTTGTCTGTTTATGAACCAGAAACTTACCCTGTCCTGCCTTGTAGCTCCTGGTGATGGGACTGTAATAGGAGTGTGGGTCTGCCTGTTATGGGCTAATGCACCCCTTTGCTGTAGACTGACTTCCTTGGTCAAGGAGCCGTAGGGGACACTGCATGAAGTCACAGGTGTGATCAGGGGATAGTGGCCCTGTATCAATTCTGGTGTCAGGCCTAGGTCCCCTGCTGGTACATCTTATTTGTTCCCTGTGGCCCTGGTTATGCCAAGCCACATAATCACTTCTATGCTATGATGGCTGGCCTATCTGAACTAATGGTTAGGAGTTGGTGAACCCAGATCATGTTGGGCAACTCTGACATTCCATGACCAGAGGCCTCTTCTCTGCCAGGCCCCAGGGCCATACCAGGAGCCACACTGAATGGTATGGGCTTTCTCACTGCAAGTGGTGTGTCCTTTCTTCAGGACACTAGGAGTCTGTGTTGTGAGCCTCCAAGTAAAATGCCACATACAGCATGTAGCACCTTTCTAAACAAAGATAGCTGTGACATCACCAGTTCTGTTGGGTCATCTGCCCAAGAAGCAGGTCCAGCCACAGTCATCATTCATCATTGTGACTGCTTTTGTGCCAGGACAGTAGTTGCAGCAGAGACTTAGGGTCTGTGAAGCCTGAAATGTGTCATATGTACCATTAGAGGAAATCTAGGACCTCAGTGGTAATTCAGTGGAGATAAGATAGGGACCACAGCTCTACAGGCCTAGGGAGACTGTAGGTTGGTACTCGTTTCCATGATTTCCTCCAGGAGATGATGTTGTTTACACGTACTGTCAGGGGATGGGGAGTCAGGGTCAGAAGAGTGAATGTGGAATTCATGACTATGGTACCCTCACCCATGGTAGTTTACTAACAACACAGACTGTCCATTCATGTCAGAAGTCCAGGACATGTGCAATGGACACTGAGTGGATCTGTGGACCCAGAGATAAGCACTGTTAGCAGGACCTGGGACAGGTGTCTATTAATTGCCTGGTCCTCGGAGCATCACTTCACAGCACGGGGGCCATGATCATGCTACAGTCCTGTGCGTGGTGTTAGCAACACACTGGGTCCCATATGAATGTGGGAGTAGTTTCTCCTTCTGCAGTCCAGTTCAGTTCAGTCACTCAGTGGTGTCTGACTCTTTGCGACCTCATGGACTGCAGCCTGCCAGGCTTCCCTGTCCATCACCAACTCCCAGAGCTTACTCAAACTCATGTCCATCGTGTCGGTGATGCCATCCAGCCATCTCATCCTCTGTCGTCCGCTTCTCTGCTGGCCTTCAATCCTTCCCAGCATCAGGGTCTTTTCCAGTGAGTCAGTTGTTCCCATCAGGTGGCCAAAGTATTGGACTGACTTACCCCAGTAAATAACCATGTGGCTCATCGGGAGAGAATGAAAGGTCTTCTGCACTTGCTGTGGTGATGAAAGGGCCCTCCTCACTGGGACGTGGCTTCTTTCTCTGGTGATGCCTTCTGAGAAGTAGCTCAGTTCTGGAAATTTTGGTAGGGATGTTTGGGAGGGATGGCTGCTTTCCGCCTGCTGATCATCCAGTCTTGTGTTTGTCTCTCCTTGTTTTCTGTCAATCAAGCAGTTTGCATCCAGGTTCACTGGCCATCTCTCTGCCTCTAGATCACCCTGTGCTCTGAGCCAGCATTGTGCTCCCTGCCATCAGGCCCTGGCTGGCATTGGGACTCTCTAATCACTTTCAGCTTCCCTGATAGCTCAGTTGGTAAAGAATCCGCCTGCAACACAGGAGACCCCCGTTTGATTCCTGGGTCGGGAAGATCTGCTGGCGAAGGGGTAGTCTACCCACTCCAGTATCCTTGGTCTTCCCTTGTGTCTCAGCTGGTAAAGAATCCACCTGCAATGCAGGAGGCCTGGGTTCGATCCCTGAATTGGGAAGATCCTCTGGAGAAGGGAAAGGCTACCCTCTGCAGTATTCTGGCCCGGAGAATGTATAGTCCATAGGGGTCACAAGAGTCAGGCATGACTGAGCGACTTTCACTAATCTCATTGACTGTTGTACCAACTTTACTCCTGACATACAACACTCCAACTGGAATCTGATCTTTCCCCATTTTCCATCCCTGTTCCAGTCGGAAGCCCACAGGTACACAGTCTCCTATCACTATCCCTGATTTCCGCAAAAGTCAATCGTGAGCTATTGGAGATGGTTCCCATCCACGCTTTCCTCTCTAGCTGCATAGACTCCATCAGGCTTTCCCATGGTGCCTGGTGGCCTGGAAACTTTCCTGCCCTTTCATCCCGTGTCCACCCTGGCGGATTCACTTCCCTGAGCCTTTGATCCTCTCCTCTACCACCTGCCTTGGAAGTTCTGGACTTTCTCTTTCATGCCATGTGGGCCAGGCCTTTCTCCAGGCTTCCAAAAACCATCCTAATGGGAGATCAGCAGCTTCTCCCCAGCCTTACTAAGTCCTATGACCCGTAATTATTAACTCTTCCTTCTCTGACTTGGGTTCTGTGCTCACCCGTCACCTCTTTGCCCTTCTCCCTGTGATCCTGCTTCCTCAGGGGCATCCCCACCAGCTCCCCATCTCTCACAGGACCCGGGGTTAGATTCTGACCATCCTCTGTCATCTAGGCTTTTCCTGCATAGCAGCCTGGCACGTCTCTGCAAAGGTTATGATGCTGGGAACGGACCTGGTGGACAAGGGGACTCACCCAGGATGTGTGAAATTCTCCAGGCAGGGGACTCCTCCTTCTTCACAAGGAGAGGAGGGGCACTGGCTGTATGGTGTGTGTTGTGGGGTGTTATTGCTCTGTCAGCCCGCCCTTCACTTTACTCTGCTCTCACATAACTGGGGGAAGGGGCCTCAGGGTCTTTTTTCCCCAACCTCACCCTCACTGTGTTTTGCCTTCACAGACCCTCATTCTCTTTCCTATAATTTCACCATTGATCCTCGGCCCAGAGATGATCAGCCATGGTGTAAGGTTCAAGGAGAAGTTGATCAAAAGATCTTTCTCTCCTATGACTGTGGTACAGCTAAGATCAAGTACCTTAGTCCACTGGGAGAGGAAGTGAAAAGTATGAGCACCTGGGAAACACAGACTGACACACTCAAAGACACTGGAGACTTGCTCAAGGGGCAAATGCCTGACGTTATACCAGAGAAACACACAGATAAGGGTGAGTTAGAAAATCCAAATGCAGGAGGAGTAGACTGGGGGCTTAGCTGCATCAGCTGTTTTTGGGTTAAAAAAAAAAAAAAGGGTATTGTCCTTCCCTAGTAGTCTAGTGGAAAGAGCAGCTGTTGCAGGAGAGACAAGGACCAGATTAGCTGGGCCCAGGGGAGATGGACCCAGGTGGGGCAAAGAATCTGTCAAGTGCAGAGGCTGAGCTCTGTCTTTTCCTCGGTAGGGTCAGGACCTCTCACCCTGCAGGCCAGGATGACATGCTGGCGTGAAGGCAATGGACACACCAGTGCATCCTGGGAGTTTGGCTTCAATGGACAACTGTGCCTCCTCTTTGATTCGAAGAATGGATTCTGGACAATGGTTCATTCTAAAGGGAGGCAGATGAAACAGAAATGGGGGAACGACAGAGGTGTGACGGACTTCTTCAGGACAGTCTCCATGGGAGACTGTCAGGCCTGGCTTCGGGATTTTATGGTGTGCTGGGAGAAAATGCTGAAGACCTCGGGTACGTGAGAAGAGTAGGAGAAAGTGGTAGTTCTCTCATGGTGACATGGACCCACCCCTCTGTGTGTGTGTGTCTGTTTGTGTGTGTGTGAAATGACCCGTCAGAGGTGAGCTGTCCTGGGAGAACATCCCGGGGATGCTCTGTCATCCTCTTTCCTCTTTCACCTCCTGACATCTCTCCTCACAGCACAGGCCTTTGTACTGTTGGACACAGATTCTCACTGATCCTAAACATGAGAGCATCTCTATGATTCCAGTCTCCTGCTTACCATTCCCTCTTTCCGGAACCTTCTTTTAAATGTCACCAATCCTCCTTCTGGAAATCTGTCAATAGCACCTCTGCTGTCAGCTCCTGAGGACTCCATCCTGATGTCACCATCTCTGATGTCACAGCAGGACTGAGTGACTCTGTTGGAAATCTTGCTTCCCCATTAGCTGTCAAGAGTCCCATGGGGACTGGGCTCCTCCCTCCCTCCCATCTTGCCTGAGGACCTGTCACAAGGGCCTCCACGTGTGGGTGCAAACAGGCTGCATAGTAGGGGTACCTGGGTCAGGAGGGCTGAGGCGGCATCTGCCGAGTTTGGGGTCCGGACAAGGGCTTCACCCTTATTCTCCTTGCAGCGTCACCGACCACGGGCCCCCCTACAGTGAAGTCCTCGGCCACAGCCATCAAGCACATCACCTGGATCCTCCCCATGCTCCTCACCAGTTTTGTCATAACTGTCTTCCTGGGCTGAGTCCTTTTCAGGAGCAGGTACTGAGGGCAGAATTCAGAGGGAAGGCAGGGGCACAGGGCCTGGTGTGAGGCCGGGGAAGGTGAATCCCAGCCAACCCCAGCCCTTCACTGAACCTCTTCACCCTAGAAATGAGCAGGTGAATAAGACCCCATATCACCCAAGAGCAATAATTGCAGACCCAACTCCAAAGGCCTGTTCTCTCAGGAAGTGGCGTGGGTCAAGCAGGCAAGGCAGGAGCCCCGCAGCAGAGACTGGGGGAAGGCCTGAGGCCAGGCCTGTGCTCCTGGAGCAACAGCAGGTCTGACTCAGTGTGGCCTGCACGACCCCAGCCTCCTGGGGACCCAGAGCCTCCATCACTGAGCGGCCCTGCCTTGAGCAGAGGTGCCTGCGGATGGGTGGGTCTGAGCTGGGGTGGAGGTGCATAGCGGGGAGGGACCAGGAAGAGATGGGGGCAGAGACTCTGGTCCCTAGAGCTGTCAGCTGCTGGCTCAGAGGCTGGAGGGGAGTGAAGGAAGGAGGTTTCCCTGAAGCCCCCAAGGCTGTCAGGAAGCAAGGCCCCTCCTCCGGGGACCTGCTTCCTGGTCCTTTAGGCCCCCCTTTGGGAGGATCTGGACCTGAGTAAAGGGAGCAGATTGATTCCTCACTGGCTCCAGTCCTGAGCCTGAGCAGGGGGTGTCAGGGCCTGGGGTGACTGTGATGCAGGAAGGAAGGAGGAGCTGACAAGAAGCTGCTGGGCCTGGGAGAGGTGGGGGTGGAGGACATAGGAGCCCCTCAGTGAGGGCGGGGCTGGAGGGGGCCTGGGGAGGGGCCGCCCTAGGAAAGTGACAGGAGTTCCTCAGCCCCCTGGACCAAGGCCTCTTTCTTTTCTGCAGGAGACGGTGCTCCCAGGAAGCACGGCAGGTGCTCTCTCTGCCTTTCTCCTGCTCTTCACGTTAGATCCAGGAGATCAGACACCATGAATCCTGAGTCTGTTTTCCAGTTATGATGTCACAGTAGATGCATCACTTCATGGGCTTTATCACATTTGACGATATCCTACACAGCATTTCTAAAAAAAAAAAACAGAAACAATTTATTTAGCCACCTTCTCCTGGTGCTAAGTGATGGAATTTCTACACTGAAATGTTCAAGTACTTGAAGAAATATCCACAAATAGGACATTTTTCATCGTATTCTAGTTTGTGGATAATTAGACTCTGCCTCGTGACCTCGTTCTTGCAGATGATATTGCAAGAAAAATACCATCTGCTATTACAGGACTCAGGGATTCTTTCTGTGTCTGGAGAAATCACCTCAGCCTATTTTCAATAGAAGAAAGTTTTATTTATGACTATTTCCCTTAATAATTTATTATGCTGAAAGTGAAAGTGTTAGTCGCTCAATCGTGTCCAACTCTTTGTGACCCCCTGGACTGTAGCCCGCCAGGCTCCTCTGTCCATGGGATTCTCCAGGCAAGAACACTGAAGTGGGTTGCTGTTTCCTTCTCCAGGGGACCTCTCCAGCTCAGGGATTGAACCCACGTCTCCTGTGTCTCCTACGTTGGCAGGCAGATTCTTTACCATCTGAGCCACTGGGGAAGCCTGTTTATTATGCTAGTGCTATTTAAATCTGCATCTCAGGACTCCAGAAAGCTTGAAGTCTGTGAGAGTTTTGTTTTCTAACCCACAAGAGAGGTCATGATGTGTCACCATTTCTCCGTCTTATGGGATTCAGTGCACCTGGTGATTCTGAGGAAACAGGGTCTGAGAGGACACACGCAGCTCTGCTCACAGCAGCCGGGACCTGGAAGCCACCTAAACGTCCACCCACAGGTGAATGGACAAAGAAGCTGTGGGACATATACACAGGGCAGTATTACTCAGCCATCAGAAAGAAAGAAATAATGCCATATGCAGCAATGTGGATGGACCTGGAGATTGTCATACTGAACAACATAAGTCAGACAGAGAGGCAGAGGCACCTGTTGACATCCTTTATACTCAATCAAAAAAGCCATGATACAAGTGCTCTTCCTTACAAAACAGAAAGAGACTCACAGACTTAGAGAATGAATTTATGGTTGCCAGGGGGAAAGGATGAGGGGAAAGGAATAGTTAGTGAGTCTGGGATCAACATGTACACACTGATTTATTTAAAATGGATAACCAGCAAGGACCTACTGTATAGCACATAGAACTCTGCTCAATGTTACGTGGCAGCCTGGGTGGGGATGGGAGGGGAGCTGGGGAAGAATAGATGCATGTATGGAAGTGAAAGTGAAAGAAGGTTAGTTACACAGTCATGTCCGACTCTTCGGGATCCCATGGACTGTCAGCTGCCAGCTCCTCTGTTCTTGGAAATCTCCAGGCAAAGGAGTACTGGAATGGGTTGCCATTTTCTTCTCCAGGGGATCTTCATGACCCGGGGATCGAACCCGAGTCTCTTGCATTGCAGGCAAATTCTTTAGCAACTGAGCCACCAGGGAAGATAGAGACATGTAAGTAAGTAAGTGTTAGTCGCTCAGTCGTGCCCGACTCTTTGTAACCCCATGGACTGCAGCCCACCAGACTCCTCTGTCCATGAGATTTTCCAGGCAAGGATACTGGAGTGGGTTGCCATTTCCTTCTCCAGGAGATCTTCCCAACCCAGGGATCGAACCCGGGTCTCCTGCACTGCAGGCAGATTCTTTACTGACTGAGCTACAAGGGAAGCCCTGTATGTGTGTGTTAAATCCCTAGCCTAGCTTCTTTGTGCTGCTCATTCAGGACGCCTGCACTCCTCTCTGGGTATATATTTCCACCTTGCTTCCATCTTAAATAAACAAACTATTTCTGTTTGTCTCCAGTAATAACTTTGGTATCTGTTTTTACAGTTTTTGCCTCCTTGAAACATTCTTGCTTTCAAAGATGGTAAGAGCCAAGGGAACTTTGCATCTCGCCCCTGGTGTTTCAGTTCAGTCAGTTCAGTTCAGTCGCTAGTCGTGTCCGACTCTTTGCAACCCCATGAATCGCAGCACATCAGGCCTCCCTGTCCATCACCAACTCCCAGAGTTCACTCAGACTCACGTCCATCGAGTCTGTGATGCCATCCAGCCATCTCATCCTCGGTCGTCCCCTTCTCCTCCTGCCCCCAATCCCTCCCAGCATCAGAGTCTTTTCAAATGAGTCACCTCTTCGCATGAGGTAGCCAAAGTACTGGAGCTTCAAGAAATCCCAGGGCTAATCTCCTTCAGAATGGACTGGTTGGATCTCCTTGCAGTCCAAGGGACTCTCAAGAGTCTTCTCCAACACCACAGTTCAAAAGCATCAATTCTTCGGCGCTCATCCTTCTTCACAGTCCAACTCTCACATCCATACGTGACCACAGGGAATAGTGTCTAGAATTCCTCATTTTACACCAAGCTACCCAGGTTCAATTCCTGGGCAGGAAACTAAGATCCCTCTTTAGCACGGCTCACTGCGGTCCCTCTAGATCAATATTAAGGAAATATACACCTTATATTACTACACCTTATATTAAGGTGTAAATATGCACCTTAAATATACAGGTAGAGGGGCTTCACAATTTTGTCATGGGAGATTACGCCTCTGCCAAGAGTTTAAAAAAAAGAGAAAGTCCTTCCAAAGTTAACCCGGGTCCTTCCCTTTCTCTGCCCTTTAATGGCTATTGTTGTTCTTTCCTTTCTAGCCCTTGTTTATTTCACCTTTTGATTGACTTTGTGTCTGTAGGATCTACCAGTTTGAAATAACACTCCTGGTGGCTCAAGGAATATAGCCTGTTCCAGTGGAGGGTGGCCCCGATCCATGTAGGTCCTTGTGAGGGGCTTCTGCACCTTGAGGGGAGGCTCAGTTCAGTGGTCCCTGTCCAGCAGGCAGAAGTTTGGATAGAAGAAAGCTTTGGCCCCTTAACTGTTAAGAATAAGGGTGTAGACCCCTCAGTAGGTAATGAGACAGGGTGGGACAGTTTGCTGCAGTGAGTGAACCTGGACAAAAGTCACATCAAGCATCACAATACAAAGAAATTATAAGGGGCTAAAAATAATTGCATGCATGTGCAGTTGGGGAAAATAATCAACAACAAGATACAAACAGACCAAAAACCCAAGGGGATTTCAGAGCAGCCAGGAGCAAAAGCAGAGTACTGGTCATGATCCCTGCACACAGCACCACCAAGGGGGAACAAACACCCAGCTCACCCCTCTGGCCTGGACCCAGGACCTGCCCCCACCCTCATCTCATATGTGGGACCAGCTCCCCCACTCTCTGGAGCCAGCAAGGGAACATGTTACTTGTTTTTGCTCCCTCATGAGTCCCAATAAAGCTTTTTTCCCCCCTGAATTTGTGTCTGGCCTTTTACCAACTTCTATTGATCGAGTCCAGGAGCCCTGGTCGGTGACACAGGAGGACTTTTGCTGAAGGTCAGGATGCTGCTCGGAGATGGTGTCTCCAGTGGGCTTCCAGCAGAAACAGGGGTTGAACATATGCAGATTCCAGGTGGGGATGCACCAAGTCAGGAACAAAGCAGGCACAATGGTTGATATGAGTAGAGAGATGGGACGGCTCCCAGGTCCTGACTGTAGAGTATGACGCTGGTTCCCAGCACAGGGCGATCCTAGAGGCAAACACCCGGATGGGCGGCCAACCTGGACGCAAACTGCACGACTGAAAGGAATGAGACAGGGAATGCCCTGGGGCTCCACTGGTTAGGACTCCGGGCTTTCACTGCCAGGTGCCCGGTTTGATCACTGGTCAGGGAGCTAAGATCCCAAAAGCCAGGCAGCTGACCAAGAAACAAAAAACCCAAGAAATGAAAAGAAAATAGAACACAAGCTGGATGATCAGGATGCTGAAAACAGCCATCACAACAGCTTGTCTGGATACTTTGCCCAGTTTCTAGAACTGAGCCAGTTATCAGGACCGAGAACCCGTTACCTGAGAGAGATGCAGTTTCCAGCAGGCGGGCCCTCATCACCATGGCAAGCGCAGTGCAGCAGTCCTCTGGCCTTCCCCATCCCTGGGAGCCACGTGGCCATTGACTCAGGTAAGTGCCCACTGGGAAGCAGAAGCCACCCCACATTCCTATGGACCCAGGGTGTGACTCACATCATGTCCAGGGATCTGAAGCATCATCGCAGCCCCGCTGTTGTTAATGTGATGCATGAGATGCAGGGTGCTGAGTACATAACCGTCCTGCATCCTGCTTACAGGGGTCTCACGGTGTGTGAAGACCGTGGTTATTTCACATTCTCCAGATTTGAACCAGTGATGGAAAAGTCTCTGTAGTTAGGAATGGGGTGAAGGCTGCCATAGTTAAGAAGTACGAATACGTTCTCATATTGCCTTTCCTTTGCTGCAAACAGAATGTTGCAAGACCACCCTTTTCTGGGCAAAATGACAGAGATTAGTGAATAATCATAACGTGAAAGCATGCAGGGCTCTGATCCCTTCACATCTCCTTTTTATATCTGCCTGGTCTAAAGCATTTCTATCAAGGCCGGACACTAAATATTTCAGAATTTGCAGACCAGAGGCCTCTGCAACTGCTCAACTCAGCTGTGGAAGGTGTTCATGGAAAGGACTTGAAGGAATGAGTCTGGCAGGATCTGCCACTGGGACCCTAGGACCCTGTAGCACCCATGACACAGAAGTCCATCAGCGGGCAAATCGTGCCAGGGGTAACCTGCCTGCCTGCTAGGTCATTTCAGTCGTGTCTGACTCTTTGCGACCCTATGGACTGTAGCCCACCAGGTCCCTCTGTCCATGGGATTCTCCGGGCAAGAATACCAGTGTGGGTTGCCATGCCCTCCCCCACGGAAAGCTTGTGACATCCTAATCAGAGCATCACAACCCAGCCCCACAGGGTCAGAGGCACAACCACGCCACTTGAGTGAGGAAAGTCTAACATTTAAACATGGCTACTGATATGGTCCTGAGTCTGGTAGAGAAGGGACCTCCGGTCTTGATGAACTGGGCTCATCCACTCAGTAATCGTTACTGAGAGGTCAGCTGTCATAGGATAGAAGTGATCGTGTGGTTTGGCATAAGCAGGGCCACAGGGGACAAGAAAGATGAGCAGCAGGGGACCAAGACCTGACACCAGAACTGTGGCACCTCCCTGTCCTCTGCTCACCTCTGTGGCTTCACAGGGTCCCCGTGGCCGCTTGGACCGAGGAAGCCACTCTACAGCAGAGGAGGGGGGCATTAGCCTATAACTGCAGGACCCACCCTCCTGTCACATTCCCACTCACCAGAGGCTACAAGGCGGACCAGGCAGGGTTGGGATTCATAAACAGGCAGCCGAGGCAGCCTCTGGATAATTCCCCAGGTGATGAGTCGCCCAGTGCTGGGGTTCACAAACCAGGGCAGTGGTCAGAGGGGTTCCTTTGGTTTTTCACGTTGTCTTTGCCTGTTGTCGCACCACAGACCTGGAGGTGCACAGAGACAGATGCCAAAAGGCCTGAAGAGACGAACAGATTTGTCTTCTGTAGAAGATTTCCCCAGCTCCTGTCTTAATCAATAACCATTACAGGCTGCCATCTCCACAGTCTGTGGACGATATGAATGTGGGACCAAAGGGTAGAAGTGGGGGTGTCCCTCCTCACCCTGAGGCCCCCATGTCACACTTTGGAAGAATGGGCTCCTGCCCCTCCTGGATACCAGGCTGGGAGGCTTTTGTTGGGGTGAGTCCTCAGGCAAGGGGATATGATGTCAGTAGTGGAGAGTGTGATTCATGTCCCTTCACAGGTGGGAAGGTATTGGAGGCCCTGGGCTTCTCGGGATGCAGATGTGGAATGAACTTGGTGAGCTGCGGGGGAGGAGCTGTGGCCACTAAGGGGATGTGTCTGGGGAAGGGAGAGCCCAGGCGGCCCGGGTGGTTCATGGGTGGTAAAGTGGCCTGGGAGTCAAGGGCAGGGAGTTGTGTGGAGGAGAAGGGTTTGTGTGGACAGATGAGATGAGTGTGTGTGCTTTTCAGGGGGTGTCCGGGTTCCTCCCCACAGGAAGGTTGCCCATCCCAGCCCAGCCACGGGGGCTCCAACTCCTGGAGGCATGGCTGAGGGGCTGGGAGCTTAGGGATGGCAGCCATGCTCTCTCTGTCCTCTTGCCTCCCCACCTCCCATTGTCTGAGCATTGCTATTTCAACCAGTTTGCGCTTTTGCTGGCCTGAAAGTGGCCAATCAGCCCAGCAGCTGCCAACAAGGAAAGGAGCTCACCTAAGGACTGAGGAGGAGGAGGCGGAGGCAACACTGCACCCATGGGCTCTCTAATCAAGGCAGCTCGGGTCCCGCTCTCTGGTTATAATGCATCATCCCCTCCCTCTCCCAGCAAGTGCACCGGGAGCTCACCACCCTGTGCTACGTGGGCACAGTTGGGCAGCAGAAGCAGGACCAGGAAGCACGACTGATGTTGGTGCCAGCAGCCCTTGCCACCTGGAGCCCCGGGTGACCCACCCTAGGGGAGGAGCCTGGTTGGCCAGTGGAGAAGGGAATCAGTCCCCAGAGTCCTCCCACTGGAGTCTCTCCTGGGGGCTCCCCACAGGCTCCCCACACCCTCTGTGGGACTGATGTTCCTCAAAATTTCAACGATCTGTCCCTCACCTTTCTTCTATGCATCCCCTTCTCTGGATCCCCGGGTTCCTTGTGTTTTTTTAGCAGCACTAACACCTGTGATAGGGACTTCCCTGGTGGCTCAGTGGTAAAGCGTCTGCCTGCAATGCAGGAGACCTGGATTCGATTCCTGGGTCAGGATGATCCCCTGGAGAAGGAAATGGCAATCCACTCCAGCACTTTTGCCTGGAAAATCCCATGGACGGAGGAGCCTGATAGGCTACAGTTCATAGGGTCACAGAGTTGGACAGGATTGAGCGACTTCACAACATCTGATAAGGGGCTTCCCAGGTGGCTCAGCAGTAAAGAATCCGCCTGTCAATGTGGGAGATGTCTGTCCCATCCCTGGATGGGGAAGATCCCCTGGAGGAGGAAATGGCAACACACTCCAATATTCTTGCCTGAGCAAATCCCATGGACAGAGGAGGCTAGCGGCCTACAGTCCACAGGATCACAGAGATACGACTTAGTGACTAAACAACAACAACTCCCGAGACAGGGGTTGGCGAGCCCTCAGCATATACACACTCGGGACCACCTGCATGATCTCCTCAGGTCCTAAATGAATGTTCAGCCTCTGTTCATTTCCGTAGGTAGCGTTTCCCACTGACAAATGTGTAAGTTGAGACATGGCAAGATGAGGAAACTAGCACAGTCAGAATTTTGTCCAGATTCCTGTTTCTGGAGGTATCTATAGTCCACATCCATGAAACTGCTCTCAGTACTAATTTCAACCTCCCCAGCCCTCCACCTCTGACCTCACGCCTGGGGATCTAGAGTGAGCCCGGGGGTCAGGGGCGTGCATGGGGTGAGTCGGGTGCCCAGGTCCCTGGCGCCCATGCTCCTCACATGGGGCCTACCCCGCCCAACTTTGACGGCAGCCTCTGACTTCCTCCTGTTCTCCCAGTCCTTCCTCCCTGTGGTCTGAGTCTACCAGGGGCTTCCGGGTTGCCTCCTCCGGGGGATTCAACCCAGGCTGTCGCCCTCAGCCCTTCATAAGAGAGTCTCTCCCCACGCAGCTCACCTGGCCCCACCAAGATCTTGCCCCACCCAACCCTGAGTCCTGCCCACGCTTGTGGGTCTCTTGTCCTCCAACCAGCCGCCCAGCACAGGTCTGTCCCACACAGAGACTCTAGTGAGTCCATTGAGAACCTTCTTGTCTCCTTTGCACCTGCTGATTCACAGAGTTTGCTGCTCTCCGTGGGCGGCAGCTGGGTGACCCCAAGGTAGAGCCTTGTGTCGGACTGATGTGAGTCAGGGCTTCTACCAGAGAAGCCTGTGTGTGGCAATGCAATCACACAACTCATCAGGATCCCAGGGACCTGCCGTGATTGTCTTAGCCTGGGCTGGCGTCACATGGAGGTGGGGCAGAGCTGAGAGATTGGCTAGAGCCAAGCTTTGGCCTCTCCCTGTGTGTCTGTGGGTGTGTTGGTGGGGAGATGGTTTGCGGGGAGGCTCCTGCCTGGAACTCTGTTGGCTGTGAGCCCAGCCACTCCTAGGCATGGTCTCCAGATGCTGGCCAGAGCACCAGACACTTTGCAATCTGCTGACTCTGCTGGTTCAGGAAGCAAGTAATTCTGTGCCCACGGTCTCTAAGAGTGGAGTCTCCATTTCCCATAGTCCTCCAGTGCTCCAGATCATAAACCCTCTTGGTTTCTAAAACAGGAGTGAGGGAGTAGGGACGTGGGGCTGGTTCTCCCAGCACTGCACCAGGGCTGGGGTGCCTGATGTAGGGCCAAAACCTCCTGCTCCTTAGGCAGAATGCTCCAGTTTGTGATGACCCCTCTGTTGGAGACTACCTGGCCAAAGGGTCCTGACTAGATCCCTTCTTTTCTGGTCCTGCCCTTCTCAGCGTGGTTCTTTCTCTATGCTGGTTGTAGAGGGGATGTTCTGCTGGTTGCAGGTCATTTTCTAGGAAAGAGAGCTGTTTTGTATGTGGTTGCAGTTTTGGTGTGTTCATGGGAGAGTGGAGCTCAGGGTGTCCTACTTGGCCATCTAGATTTTGCCTTTGTGTGATCAATGATCTTTCATGTTAGTATTGTGATTGTTTTGGGGTGCCAGGAACCATGGGCACATTGCCATCTGATATGTGTGTGTGTCCTGACTGCTCCGTTGACCCGTCCATCTCTCTCCTGAGACTCCTGAGTCCCTGAGACACAGCCTTATCAAAATTAGGCCAATTAATAACATTACCTCTACATGTCCCATTGACAGGAAGAATCACGCCTCTCTCACTTTAAATCCAAAAATAGAAATGGTTAAGCTTTTGAAGAAGGCATGTCAAAGCCAAGATGGGCCAGAAACGAGGCCTCTTTCCCCTAACAGTCAAGTTGTGAATGCAAAGGAAATGTTCTTAAAGGAAATCAAAGTGAACACACAAAGGAGAAGATACCAAAACAGCCTTACTGCTGATATGGAGAATCTTTCAGTGGACTGGAGGAAAGATCACAACACTGCCTTAGGCCAAAGCCTAATCCAGAGCAAGGCCCTAGCTCACTTCAAGTCTATGAAGGCTGAAGGAGGTGAGGAAGCTACAGAAAAAGAGTTGAAAGCCGGTAGAGGTTGGTTCATGTGTTTTAAGGAAAGAAGCCATCTTTGTAACACAAAGCGCAGAGTGGAAGAGAGAGAGTTGATGCCGAAGCTGCAGTAATTTATCCAGAAGATCTAATAAAATAATCTCTGAAGATGGCGATCCTAAATTAGAGCTTTCCAGCGTAGAGAAAAGAGTGTTCTATTGAAGAAGATGCCCCCAAGGACGTGCATGGCTAACAAGGAGAACTCAGTGCCTGGCTTCAAAGATTCAAAGGCTAGGCTGACTCTCTTGTTAGGGCCTAATGCAGCTGGTGACTTGAAGCCAAGCCTCACTTACCTTCTGAAAATCCTAGTGACTTTCATTATTATGCTAAATCTGCTCTGCCTGTGCTCTGCAAACAGAACAACAAAGTCGAGATGACAGCATCTCTGTTTATAACACTGATTACCAAAAATATTAAACCCGCTGTGGAGACCTAGTGCTCCCAAAAACGGATTCCCTTCAAGATATCACTGGTCATTGAGAAAGCACCCAAGGGCCCTGATGGAGAAGTGCAATGAGATTCACGTTGTTTTCACACCTGCTAACACAGCATCTGTTCTGCAGCCCACAAATCACAGAGTAGTCATGATGTTCAAGTCGTGGCATTTAGGAAACAGTTTCTGTAAGGCTATAGCTGCCGCAAATAATGATTCCTCTGATGGATCTGGGCAAAGTCAATTGGAAACTTTCTAAAGCAAATTCAGGATTATAAGTTCCACCAAAAACATTTGTCATCCATGAATAGAGGTTGAAATTTCAACATTAATAGAAATTTAGAAGTTGATTTTGACTTTCTTAGATGACTTTGAGGGATTCAAGAGTTCACTTTTGAAGAAGTAACTACAGATTGGTGAAAATAGCAAGACGGCTAGAATTAGAAGTGGAGCCTAATGTAAAGATGGGACTGATTGTTGCAATCTAATGATAAAATTGGAATGAGTTGACTCTAATGGATGAGCAAACAAAGTGGTTTCTTGATATAAAATCTACTCCTGGTGAAGATTCTGTGAAGATTGTTGAAATGACAACAAAGGCCTTAGAATCGTTTAAGTTTAGAATGAATTTAGTTGAAAAGGCAGGAGGAGGATTTGAGAGGATTACCTCCAGTTTTGAAAGAAGTTCTACTATGGGTAAAACGCTGTCAAAGAGCATTGCTGCTAAGAGAATTCTTCTGTGAAAGGAAGAGTCAAATGATGTGGCAAATTTCAATGTTGTGTTATTTTCAGAAATTGTGCTACCCACCAAAACCCTCAGCAACCACCACCCTGATTAGTCAGTAGCTACAGACACTGAGACAGGACCCTCTACCAGCAAAAAACATGATGATTCACTGGTGGCTCAGATGATGCTCAACATATTTTATTTTAGAAACAAAGTGTTGTGTATTAATGTCTGGACATTGTTTATTTAGACATAAAGGTATTACACACTTAACAGACTTCCATGTTAACACAATATTATGTGCAGTGGAAATGAAAAAATTTGTGTGATTCCCTCTATTGTGAAATTTACTTTATTGCCCTGGTCTGGAACCCAGCCCACAGTATCTCTGAGGTTGGCCTCTATCTACATGGCTTTTAGTCTGTTTCCCAGCCTGGATCTAACACTTGGATGGCTGCATAGTAGGATGAACACATGACCTACTGTTGGGATATGGTGAAATATACATTTAAAAATCCAGAAAATTTAAGGATCACTTCACAGCTGGACGGCATGTTACTTTAGGAATGATCCTTTAATTCTCTGTTTCCACAAGAAATAAAGCATTATCATTGTTTTTATTTATAGAATGTGGAGGAATGGGAAATACCATGACACCACCCTTATGGCAGAAAGTGAAGAGCAACTAAAAAACCACTTGATGAAAGTAAAAGAGGAGAGTGAAAAAGTTCTCTTAAAGCTCAACATTCAGAAAACAAAGATCATGCATCCGGTCCCATCACTACATGGGAAATAGATGGGGAAACAGTGGAAACCAGTGGCAGACTTTATTTCTTTGGGGCTTCCAAAATCACTGCAGATGGTGATTGCAGCCATGAAATTAAAAGACACTTACTCCTTGGAAGAAAAGTTATGACCAACCTAGACAGCATATTGAAAAGCAGAGACATTACTTTGCCAACTAAAGTGTGTCTAGTCAAGGCTATGGTTTTTCCAGTAGTCATGTATGGATGTGAGAGTTGGACTGTGAAGAAGGATGAGTGCCGAAGAATTGATGCTTTTGAACTGTGGTGTTGGAGAAGACTCTTGAGAGTCCCTTGGACTGCAAGGAGATCCAACCAGTCCATTCTGAAGGAGATCAGCCCTGGGATTTCTTTGGAAGAAATGATGCTAAAGCTGAAACTCCAGTACTTTGGCCACCTCATGCAAAGAGTTGACTCATTGGAAAAGACTCTGGTCTTTTCTCTCCTCTGCTGGGAGGGATTGGGGGCAGGAGGAGGAGGGGACGACAGAGGATGAGATGGCTGGATGGCATCACTGACTCGATGGGCAGTGAGTCTGAGTGAACTCCGGGAGATTGGTGATGGACAGGGAGGCCTGACGTGTTGTGATTCATGAGGTCACAAAGAGTCGGACACGACTGAGCGACTGAACTGAACTGATGACTTTTCTCCTGGATTAGAAAACAGGCATGAAGTAACTTTTCTTCAATATAGAGATGTTGATTTAAGAATCTCTATAAAGGCTTCCCAGGTGGTGCTTGTGGTAAAGAATCAGCCTGCCAACGAATGAGGTACAGGAGACACATGCGACGTGAGTGTGATCCCTGGATCAGGAAGATGCCCTGGAGACGGAAATAGCAACCACTCCAGGATTCTTGCTTGGGAAATCCCATGGACAGAGGAGCCTGGTGGCCTACAGTCCATGGGGTCGCAAAGAGTCTAACACGACTCAGCACCAATAGGGTAATAAATTATGAAGGGAACAAGTCAATGTAAAATTGTATCCCTTTGAAAATATAATGAAGTTGTTTCTCTGGATAAACGAAAAAAACCCTGAGTCCTGTAATAGCAGATGTATTTTTTCCACCAATATCATCATTTTTAAGAATAAGGTCACGATGCAGGGAAAAGTCTAATTTTCCAAAAACCAGAAGATTGAAAGTGTTATGTTTGTGGTGATCTCTTGTACAAGTAGTTGGAAGTATCAGTGCAGAGACTGCATCACTCAACACCAAGAGAAAGTGGGAAAGGAGATTTGAAAAAAGTAAAGATGTTGAGGAGGATGTTCATCAGATGCGACAAGAGACACGAGATGGTGCAGCCACCGTGTCGTCATAACTGACAGACAGACTTGGGATTCCTGAGGTCTCATCTCCTGGCTCTAAGGTGAACGAGCAGGAGAACAAAGGCGGCCAAGCAGAGACTCGAGTCCTGCAGGCCAACAGAGCCCCTGTCAGGCTTTCCTGGGAGCACCGCCTCCTGCAGAAAAGAAAGAGGCTTGGTCCAGGAGGCTGAGGAACTCCTGTCACTTTCCTGGGGTGGCCCCTCACCAGCCCCTGCAGCCCCGCCCTCACTGAGGGGCTCCTGTGTCCTCCATCCCCACCCCCACCCCAGGCCCAGCAGCTTCTTGTCACCTCCTCCTTCCTTCCTGCATCACAGAGTCACCCCAGGCCCTGACACCCCCTGCTCAGGCTCAGGACTGGAGCCAGTGAGGAATCAATCTGCTCCTTTACTCAGGTCCAGATCCTCCCCGAGTGGGGCCTAAAGGACCAGGGAGCAGGTCCCCAGAGGAGGGGCCTTGCTTCCTGACAGCCTTGGTGGTCTGCGGGCAATCCTCCTTCCTTCGCGCCACTCCATCCTCGGAGCAGCACACACAGCTCTCAGGACCAAGGTCCCTGCCCCCATCTCTTCCTGGTCCCCCCAACTGGGCGCCTCCACCCCAGCTCAGGCCCACCATCCCCAGGCACCTCTGCTCAAGGCAGGGCTGCTCAGTGATGGGGCTCTGGGTCCCCAGGAGGCTGGTGACATGCAGGCCACAGGCTGAGTCACAACTGTTGCTGCTCCAGGAGCACAGGCCTGGCCTCAGCCCTTGCCCCAGTCTCTGCTGTGGGGCTCTGCCTTCCTGCTTGACCCATGCCATTTCCTGTGAGAACAGGCCTTTGGACTTGGGTCTGCAAAGGCCTTCCCACCCCTTTCTCTGGGATGAGAGCCCGGCCCCTCTCATCTTGGGCCCTGGGTGGGTCCCCTCCCCGCTGACACATCATGTGGAGCCCCCATGCTGCTCTTAGGCCCCGGGAGTCCTGCCCTCACCCTGAGTGCCTGCTGTTCTCATACCACGTACTCTGGGCCCTGCCAGCCAGCAGTCTGTGCTCAGTCAGGGGACTTGGCTAAACCCTTTAAGCATCAGTAGGCCCTCAGCCTAGTGAAGGCACCTCCCTTTCCACAATGTCACCTGACAGTGGGGACCTCTCAGAACTCAGGGCTGAGCTTGTCTGAGTTCTGCTCTCAGGTGTTATGGGGTCTTATTCACTGGCTTATTTCCAGGATGAAGAGGTTCAGTGAGGGGCAGGGGTTGGCTGGGATTCACCTTCCCTGTCCTCACGCCAGGCCCTGTGCCCCCGCCTTCCCTCTGAATTCTGCCCTCAGTACCTGTTCTTGATTGAGGCTACGAAGCTTATTATGACGAAAACAGAGAGAAGAACAATCTCGGTTATGTGATTGCTGGCTGGGGCCATGGGCTGTACTGTACGGGGTGCTGTGGTTGGTGATGCTGCAAGGAGAGTAAGAGTGAAGCCCTTGTCCAGAACCCAAGCTCGGCAGATGCTTCCTCGCCCCCCTCACTCAGTATCCATACTGTGCAGACAGCTGGCACCCATCACATGGAGGCCCCCGTGATAGGTCCCCAGGCGAGATGAGGGGAAGGGAGGAGCCCAGTGCTTATGGGGCTCTGACAGCTAATGGGGCAGCTAGGTTTCCAACACAGCCACTCAGTCCTGCTGCGACATCAGAGACAGTGACCTGAGGATGGAGTCCTCAGGAGCTACAGCAGAGGTGGTATTGACAGTTTTCCAGAAGAAGGACTGGTGACATTTCGAGGAAGATTCTGGAAAGAGGGTACAGTGAGAAATAAATCCCAGAAATCAAAAAGAGGTCTACAGGATTTGGATCAGCAAAAATCTACGTTCAGTGATCCAAACGCCTGTGCTGTGAGGAGAATGTCAGGAGGTGGAAGAGGAAGGAGGATGACAGAGCATCCCAGATCATTGTTCTCCAGGAACAACTCACTTTTTAAATTTATTTTTTTACATTCTTCTATTTTATTTTTATTCACGTCCAAAACATTGTTAATTGGGGTATAGTCAGTAACAATGCTATGGTAGTTTCAGGTGAACAGCAAAGGGATTCAGCCATAGATATACATTTACCCCTTCTCCCCTAAACCCCTCTCCCATCCAGGCTGGCACATACCACTGAGGAGAGTTCCATGTGCTATACCATGGGAGCTTGATGGTTATCCATTTACATACAGTGGTGTGTACATGACCTTCCCAGAGTCCCTAACTATCCCTTCCCCTGAGTAACCATAAGCTTGTTTTCTAAGTCTGTGAGTCTCTTTCTGTTTTGTAAGTTTTCTTGTACTATTTCTGTTTATAGTCCACATATAAGGCATGTCATATGATATTTCTCCTTCTCTTTCTGACTTAGATCACTCACTATGACACTCTCTAGGGCCATCCGTTTCAGGAACAGCTCACTGCAGATGGATCACTTTGCCAAAACACACACATACACAGACACACACAGACACACACATGCACACACACAGGGTGGGTCCATATCACCTTGAGTGGACTACCATTTCTTTATACTCATCTCACTTACCCGAGCTCTTCAACATTTTCTCCCAGTGCACCATAAACTCCCGAAGCCAGGCCTGACAGTCTCCATGGAGACCTTCTTGAAGAAGTCGGTCACAGCTCTGTCCTTCTCCCACTTCTGTTTAATCCGCCTCCCTCCAGAATGATCCACTGTCCAGTGCCCATTCTCTGAATCAAAGCGGAGGCACATTTCTCCATTGATGCCAAACTGCCAGGATCCACTGATGCGTCCATCCTCTTCACACCAGCACGTCATCCTGCCCTTCAGGGTCAGAGGGTCTGACCCTACCAAGGAAATGAAAGAGCTCAGGTACTGAGGGCAGAATTCAGACAAATTCTTTGCCTCACCATGTCCACCTCCCCTGGGCCCAGGTAATCTGGCCCTGTTCTCTGCCCCAAGACCTGCTCCTTCCACTGGACTACTAGGAAAGGACCAATACCCAGTTGAATTTTTTACCCATAAACAATGGATGCAGCTCCTTCAGTATCTGGACTTCCTAACTCACCCCTGGACTCGATGGACTCTAGTTTGAGTTGATGGACGTGAGTTTGAGCAACCTCTGGGAGTTGGTGAAGGACAGGGAAGCCTGGCAAGTGTGGGCCTTGGGAGCCATCTCTTTGATTCTGAAGTATTAAAGGAGATAGTGCTGGCATCTCCCAGTCTCTGTAGGAGGGTAGGAGCCCATATTTGGCTCCCAAGTAGCTCAGCTGGTAAAGAATCCACCTGCAAGGCAGGAGACCCTGGTTAAATTCCTGGGTTGGGAAGATCCCTTGGAGGAGGGCCTGGCAACTCACTCCAGTATTCTTGCCTGGAGAATCCCTGTGGACAGAGGAGCCTGGAGGGCTATAGTACGTGGAGTCACAAACAGTCAGACAGGACTGAGCAATTAGGCACAGCACAGCAGAGGAGCCTATACTAGTCGGCTGGTCCTGCCATACAAAGGACCACAGACTGGATGGCTTACACAACAAACACAGGTTTTTCTACAGTTCTGTAGGGAGGAAGTCCAAGATCATGGTGCTGGAGGGTTTGTATCTTCATAAGATCAATGTATCTTATTTCTTGATGCCTTTCAAACTTGAAGACAATACAACATTTGCCTCAAACACTTCATCATGTAGTTCAGTAACTAATGGTCTTTTCTGCCTTTGAATCTGTACTCTATTTCCCCATGTCACCCTGAACTTCTAATGTAATGAATACTGCTGCATTTTCTTTAATGGACTGTATTAATTTTTTAGTTTTAATATTTAAAGGTTAAGGTTTAAAATTTAGTTTCCCAGGATAGAAATTAAGATGCATCATTTTTATTTTCTGGCTGTGCCATGAGGCATGTAGGGTCTTGTTCCTTAACCAGGGAACAAACTCCTACCCCCTAGCAGTCTAAGCATGGAGTCTTTACCACTGGACCACCAGGGAAGCCCCTAGATCCACCATTTATATATATATATATTTATTTATTTATTTATTTATTTATATTTATATTTATAATATAGGTATTATAAATATATTTTATATTTACCTTTTATCTCAGTAAGAGATAAATGATCACTAAAGGGAGCCTCCCCAACTGCATAAATAGTACAAATTGAAGAGCTCTGCTCCATGGATGGAAATGAAGAAAGAACATAAGATAAAAATAGACATCGGGAATCAAGACAGCCTTTCATTACCGTCCTTTTTGGTTGATGTTGTTAGTGTTAGTCCTGTTTAGGACGATCATCTCCATTACATTTTTAGGGGATTTATCAGCCAGGCTCCCCTCTAATTCTTGGAAAACGATAGGGACCTCAGCTCCAGAATTCTCCCACAGGACTCATGAACGTGATGTTAGCAAGACCACAATCATAGGAGAGAAAAACCTTTCCATCCACCTGGCCTTGAACCTCACAGCATGGCTGTCCAGGTCTGGGCTGAGGACTGATGGTGAAATTATAGGAAAGAGAGTGAGCATGTGTGAAGGCAAAACACACTGAGCGTGAGGTTGGGAGAAAAAACCCATAGGCCTCCTCCCCCAGTTATCTGAGAGTGGAGTAAAACACTAGGGCTGCCTGACAGAGCAGGACAGCCCTGTCTGCGCCCCCTACCCCAAACACACCCTAGTTACTGGCTGAGGAAGAGGAGGTAGCTTTGATCAGGCAAAAAAATCACACAGCCCTAGATATGCCTATCTCCACTCTGTTCAAAAGCTCCACACCTAGCAAGAACTGACACAATTTTTTCCAGAGGTGTGCCAGGCCAGCTCAGAAGGAGAGGCCTAAACACAGAGGACTGTGAGAATGTCTCCGAGTGTCCTGAGAAGAGATGGGGAGCTTTGGGGGCCGCTCCTGAGGAAGCAGGATCACAGTGGGGGAGGATGAGCACAGAACGCAAAGCTGGGGAAGGGGGAGTTTATAATTATGGGTCACTGGGTTTAGCAAGGCTGGGGAGACATGTTGATCTCCCACTAGAATGGGTATTGGAAGCCTGGAGAAAGGCCTGGCCCACACGGCATGAGAGAACATCCAGAACTTCCTAGGTAGGTGGTATAGGAGAGGATCCAAGGCTCAGAGAAGTGAATCTGCCAGGGAAGACACAGTATGAAAGGGCAGGAGAGTGTGCAATCCACCAGCTCCGTGGGAAAGCCTGATGGACTCTATGGAGCCCGAGAGGAAAGCACGGATGAGAAGCATCTCCAATAGCTCAAGGATGACTTTTGCAGAAGGTCAGGGATGGTGAGGAGACTATGTTCCTGTGGGCTTCTATCAGGAACAGGGATGGAAGTTGCGGAAAAATCAGATTCCAGGTGGGGGTGCTCTAGGTCAGCAGAAAAGTAGGTGAAGTGGTCAAAGTGATTAGGGAGTCTCAGTGCCAGCCAGGGCCTGACTGCAGAGAATATGATGCTGGCTCATAGCACAGGGCGATCCTAAAGGCAAACAGATGGGCAGGAACCTAGATACAAACTGTACCATTGAAAGAATTAAAGAGAGACAGAACACAAGGCTGGATGATCAGAAAGCCAAAGGCAGCCATCCTGATCCAGGCCCATTTTCTGGATCTGAGCCACCAAAGATAGAAGCCGCTTTCTAAAGAGAGGGCCCTTTCATCACCACATCTAGTGCAAAAGTCCTTCCATTCTTTCCCAAAGAGCCACATGGTTATTTACTGGGGTAAGTGAACATGCAGAAGCAGAAACTACTCTCACATTCACATTGCACTAGTGTGTTTCTAGTATCAGGCACAGGAACCGTAGCATCATCATGGTCCCCCAAGTGTTGAAGCGATGCTCGGAGCACCAGGCCATCAATGGACAGCAGTCCCAGGTTCTGCTTACAGTGGTTATCACTGGGTCCACAGACCTCACAGCAGTCATTTCACATATCCTGGACTTGTGACAGGCATGGAGACCTGAGTAGCTAGTAAATTATCGTGGGGTGAAGTCTACCATATTAGTGAATTCCAGATTCAAACTTCAGACCCTACCTCCCCATCAGCCAATAGTGTGTGTACACAATATCCTGGAGGAAATACAGAGACAAGTACCAGTCTACAACCTCTCGAGGGCTGCAGGGGTGTGGTCCCTATCCTATCTCCGTTTAATGCCACTGTGGCCTTAGGTTTCCTGTAATGGTATAGAAGAAATATTTGAGGCTTCGCAGACCTTAGGTCTCTGCTACAACTTGCTGTCCCAGCACAAAAGCAGTCACAATTGGCAAAGAATGAGCATGGCTGGAGCTGCTTCTTGGGCAGATGACCCAGCAGAACCGGTGATGTCAGAGTATCTGTGGTCAGAGAGCTGCTACGTGCCATTTTCTACTTGAAGGCTCACAACACAGACCCCGAGTGTCCTGAAGCTAGGCCACACCACTTGCAGTGGGGAAAGTCACACCATTTAAACGTGGCTCCTAATGTGGTCTTGGGTCCTGGCAGAGATGAGGCCTCTGGTCATGGACTGGGGTTGCCCACTGTGATGTGTGCTCATCAACCCCTAGTCATTAGTTCAGCTAGGCCAGCCATCATAGGATAGAAGTGGTTATGTGTTTTGGCATAAGCAGGGCCACAAGCAACAAACAAGACCCACCAGCAGCTGGCCTAGATGTGACGCTAGAGTTGTTATAAGGCCACTATCCTCTGCTCACACCTGTGGATTCCTGTGTGGCACTTTGGACCAAGATAGCTGCTCTGTAATAAAGGAGCGGGGGCATTAGCCCATAGCTGCTGGACTGTTTTTATTTTCCTAAGAAAAAGTACTGCAAGTTGAAGATAAATCATTCCCAAGACTAGTGAAAGAAAGCAAAACTTTAAAGGTGAATCAACTGCATTACCTTGTAGAAGTTAAGAAAATAAAAAGCAGTTGGTAGTAAGATTGTTAGTTCAAATATGTGTGTTTAAACAATTTTAAAAACTATTTTGTAAAAATGTACCTATACCTCTAAGGCAACTGTGTGTAAAAAATTTACACAAACTTTTTCCGTTAAACGTAATAAAAGTGATATTGAGAAAGTATTCCACATCATTAAGTCTGTCTTCGAAAGTTGAGATGCTAAAGCATTCCTAAGGCATGGTGTTCTCGAAGATAAATGTGCTTCTGTGGTGCTGGGTGATGTATGTGACTGGCTGGCTCCAAGTAGGCCTTGACAGGCACCTTCCTCCTGATGCTGGGGGACTGAGAGGAGTGTCAGACACAGGCCCCCAGGGCCTCATGGGACCCTGTGAGACACCAGGCCCTTTGCTGGAACTCCACCTCTCCTCTGGATCGAAGGCCCAGCACAAGCCATCACATAAATGGTTCATCAGGACAGTTGATAGTCTGGGCTATTGGGTAACCCTCTTTCAGGTACGCAGTCACATCAAATGGGTAGACGTCCACTGAAGAGCATTTGGCCAGAGTCATAAACACATGGGCTCTTTTAGTAGCAGCATGCTAACTTCTTAGTTGTGGCATGCAGGATTCAGTTCCCCGACCAGAGATCGAACATAGGCCCCTGCATTGGGAGTGTGGAGTCTTAGCCACTGGATCACCAGGGAAGGCTGGATAACTTATTTTTAACCAGACTTTCAAAAGCCATCCATCGATCCGGTGTTTTTGTTGTTCCCCAGACAGTGAGAGTCCTTGGGGAACAAGACTTGGAGAGGGATTGGCTTTGCTCTTAACTTGAAGTTGTCATCAATGGTAGAGCTCCTAGCTGCCAGGTCTTTGTGGATGACTTCTTTCTGACCAGGCAGCTCATTCCACAGGCAATCTGAGCAGCCATGTGAACTAGGTTTTGTTGAGAAGTTTCCTGCTGACTATTGGCCTCTACATATTTGCACTGTCATAAAAACAATTTAAGATACCCCCAGATCATGTAAGGCAGTCCACCATGGGCTTTTCCCATTCTTCTGTTCACACATGGGTAATAGGAAGATTTCTGTGATGAAGATCTCATAGCTCACAACTTTCAGGGAGCATCGTAGTCACCTGAATTTCAGAAGCTTGATCTCTAACTGTTTTTACAAATGCTTGTTGCTCTTTATCTGGATCTTTTTCATTTACATAAACCCCATGGAAAGTACACCAAAAGGTACCTTCTTAGAATATATATCTTTTGAGTTCCTCTCTCTGGAAAGATATTTTGATATCATTCACCTTAGCTCTGGCCTCCAAAAGAGCGACACTTCTCAAGTCCTCCTCCTCTACCCACAAGGTCAGATAACTGGAGATGGGAGTTGTCCTGTTGGGTGTGTTGCCTCTCACATACTGAGACAGCCCTTGGGAACTACTGCTGGTGCTGATGCCATCTTCCAGTTCAATCCTTTTCATACGATGAAGATGCAACACAGCTAATACTAGTACTGCAAGAAATATAACTGGACAGCAAATCCCTAGGCTGATATAAAGCACACGTGCAGACACGGCTGGAGCTGCATGTACAGGATCATAAATGGGTTCTTCTGCTCATCGTTTGGTCCAATGCTGAAGTTTTCCTTCCTCAATTTCTGGATGGCAACTTTTCCTTCGTTTCAACTCTAAGATGTGAAGCTTTTTGAAGTTACTGTCAAGTTGAGCTGCATTTAGTATCATAACTTCAGAATCTACTTTGCCAGAACAGGACAGCTGGAGCCCAAACACTGATACAGTGCGTGGGAGTTCCAGGGCAGGGGCGCCGGGCCGCAGGCAGCCTAGCAGACCGGAGAGGTACCAGGCGGCGGCCTTTGGGACGCGCGCCGCGGGAGACCGGCCAGCACATCCGTCTGGCTCGGAGCTCCCGCCTCCAGCGCCCAGGAGAAGCTCGGCTGCCCGTTGCCGCCCACCCCAGCCGGAGCCCCTGAGGGCTGCCGAGCTCTCCTCGCCCTGGCCGTCCTGCAGGTGTTAACTGA